>NW_017387832.1:0-3173 GCF_000349305.1 Malassezia sympodialis ATCC 42132 | reverse complement strand
CGACTCGGAGAGGCGCGCGCGCTTCGAGGCCATCTCGTCGTTCGACAGCATCGCCGGCGTGCTTCCCGCACTGCTGAGGCTGCCGCCGCGCCGCCCGTGGCGGTTCTGCGCGCCGCCGCCGGGCAGCCACGCACTCGTGGACGGCATCGCCGCCTCGCCCATGAGCTGCGCGAGCGCGGCGTGGCCCGTCTCTGCCTCGGGCTTGGCGCTCGCGTCGACCGTGCGGAAGGCCGACGGCGCCGCCGCCGGCGCATGCGCGGCCGGCCACAGCGGCGGGCTCGGAAACGTGGGGTCCGATACGCGGAGCGCCGGCGCGGGATCCGCGCCGAGCAGGCCGGGCGCGGAGGACGGGTGGCCCCACAGCGGGAGGTTGTCCTCCTGCTTCGCGATCGGGGCGGAGAACGGCACGAATCCAAACGGCGGCGCAGCCGAGTCCTGCGAGCCGCTGGAGCCGGCGCACAGGTCCGAGTGAATGAACGCGTCAAACTCGGACGACCCTGGCTCGGCAGCCCGCAGCGCTGCTGCAGGGCCGAGCGGCGAAAATGTGCCGCGCTGGGTCGACTCCATATGCCGCACAACTAGACGATCGCTCAGTACACTACCCACCCAACCTCGGGGAAGACAGGCGCTGGACCGTGGCGATGCACCTGGGTCCGCCTCCGCGGTCGAGGCCCTGGCAGGTATCTTCCTAAATAATTAGCTAAGCGAGCTGCGGCGCCCATCGATCGAAGCTAGCGGAAGGTTTCGGCGCGTCGCGCATCAATCCCATACTCGCCGAGCGCGGCGCTGAGGTCGTCCATCGTGAGCACGGTGCGCGTGCGGTCCTGGGGTCAGCGGCGCCACGTACGCGTCCTGCGGCCCCGGGGCGGCTGCTCCGCCCAGGGCCCACATTCGTCCGGATCCGCGCGTACTGGAACGCGTCCGAGGCAATATCCGCCACAAACTTCTCCGTAGCCAGGGCCAGGAGCCGCTTCCTGCCGTTAGCCAGGCACACGCACAGCCGCACATCGTCGCACTGGAAGCCGGCGCGCTCCAGGTAGTAGTCAGAGACCTCGTCCGGAATCAGCGGCGCATAGCCATCGAGCGCCTGCAGCACATCCACGAGCGAGCGGTCGCGGCGCGACTCCTCCTCCGGCCGGCTGCCGATCGGCGCCGCCGGCGCATCGAGCTGCGCGACCTCCGCGTACCGCTCCAGGTCGCTCGCCGTGATCACGCTCTCCACACGGCGCGGCACCGCCTCCGTGACGAGCGCGAACGGCGCCCCGCTCAGGAACGCCGCCACCTCAGCCAGCGGCGTGCCGCGGTGGATCACACGGTACGTCGTCGGGAAGCGCGGCGCCCGCCGCGTGCCGGCCAGCGGCTGCTGCACACTCGATACCGGGTCGTCCAGCGAGCCCTGCGTCTCCTGCGCGACCAGGTCAATCATGTCCACGTAGCCGCGCAGCTGCCCGTCATCGACAACCAGCACACACTGCCCGTGGTGCGCGCGCGCCGCCTGGAGCGCCGCTTGCAGCGTCGCGGACGGCGCCACACTCGCCGGCGGCAGGTGCGGCAGCTGCGCCACCGTCAGATCACGCCACCGCGCCTTCACCGCAGGCGGCACCTTGATGGCATCCTTCGGCGCCTTCGCGCGCCTCGGGGCACGTATCACGCTGGCATCGGCGTCGCGCATCTCCGTGTCGCTCATGGTCGCACAAGCGACGAGCCCGGCCGGCCCCGTCGCCTCCACATGGCCGCGCGCCGCCACTTGCCATGGCCCCGGACGCGAGCAGCGTGACGCAGCTCCGCGCGGAGCTCCATGCGGCGCGGGAGCGCGCGCGCGCGTCGGCTACGCCGGCGCCGCAGGGCCCCCTGCGCCTGCGCACCGAGATCCGCCCGGCACCCGCGCCACGCCCACACCCACGCGACCCCGACGACCGGGAGGCCGCGTCCGCACGCGCCCTCGCGCACAAGGCCGCGCGCTACGACAAGCTGGCGCAGGGCTATGGGCTCGCGGACGACGGCCTCGTCGACTGGGACGCCAAGGACGTGGAAAGCCCGGCGTCGACGCCGTCGCCGCCCACGGAGCTCGCGGACGCCGAGGAGCTCGTCGAGTACACTGACGAGTTTGGGCGCACACGCGCCGTGCGCGCTAGCGACGTGCCCCGCGACTATATGCGCGAGAGCGACGACCTGGAGGCGCCCGCGGACGATGACGCCGTGTACGGCCCCGCGACGGCCTTCCCCGTGTACCGCCGCGAGGTGCGCCAGCTCGACACGCGCATCGCGCCGCCACGCGCGGAGGCCACGCACTTCGACGCCGACTGGGAGGTGCGGGACCGCGGCGCCGCATTCTACCGCTTCTCGCGCGACGAGGCCACGCGCCATGCCCAGCAGGCCGAGCTCCAGGCGCGCCGTGCCGAGACGGTCGCCCAACGTGCCAAGGGGCCTACACACACTACGTCGGCGCCGGTCCCCGGCGCGCGCGCGCGCGCGCGCCGCGCCGCGCGGCAGCGGGTCATTGATGCGCACCGTGCGGCACGGTAGGCGCCGCAAGGAAGCGCAGGCACCCCGGGCTGCACCCGCGCCAGAGGATCGGCAGGCACCCAGACGAGGCAGCGGGCGTGTCCTGCACGGTGGTCCCGGCCATCTCGATGGCCTGCTTCGCGACGCGGACGCCGGCCACATGCGAGACCCACTCGATGCGCGACTCGGCCGCCCGCACAAAGAGGGGGCCGGCGGGCCCCGGCGGCCAGTCGCAGCCGGACCCGGGCGCGTCGCCGGCGCCCGGGCGCTCGTGCTCGCCGGGGCACCGCTGGAACCACACATTGTCGCACGCATCGTCCAGCTGCTCGAGCGCGGTATCGACGTCGAGCGTGGACGGCGCCGGCGCGCCGGGCGGTGCATCCTCGTACCAGCGCAGCGGCCGCGTGCGTCCGCCCACGTCCGCGCGTGTGCCCCAGGACGCCGTCGCGCTGCGCCGGGCCGCCTCGATTTTGGCCACCGTGCTCGCAGTGAGCGTGTGCTGCAGCGCGCGCAGGCAGCCCGTCTCGTACTGCTCGATCACGAGCGGGTCGTCGCTGAGCAGGCGCTGCACACAGAGGTCCGCGAGCGTCGGCATCGCGCCGCGCTCGAGCGCGCCGAGCGTGCGCGCCACGAGCGGCGCGCGGCCGCTGGGCGCCGCGGGCGCGCGC
>NW_017387831.1:0-4246 GCF_000349305.1 Malassezia sympodialis ATCC 42132 | reverse complement strand
CGTCGAGACTGCCTAGCGTCCATGGCGTCCGCGAACTCGCGAAACGCGCGACGCGCCTCGGTACTTGTGAGCTCGTCCAAGTACTGGTGGCGCGCCGTGAGCCACGCACGGAACTCACGCGCACGCGCATAATAGTCGTCCATGTGCAGGCGCGGCGCCTCGTGCGGACGCGCGCGGCGGGGCCGCGCCTCGCCGCGGCAGCGCTCCGCGGCCGTGTCGCGCATCGATCGCCGGTGGAGGGACGGACGCTAAGAGCTACGGGGCGGCGCGCTCCACCAGCGGCGAGGGACGCGGGTCGGGCGACATGCCAAACACGTCCTCGTCCGCGTCGTCGCGCGCGGGGATCTCGTCGTCGTCTGCCGACTCGGCGCGCGATGGCGCCTGCTCCTCGAGCGCGAGGCCCTGCAGATGCGCGGCGAGTCCCTCGCCGGGGCGCATGGCCAGGCCGGGCGGCCACACGGGCGGCGCCGCGGCGGGCGGCACGAGCATGGGTGGCTCGCCGCCCTGCATCTGCAGGCGGATCTGCTGTGGCACGGAAGGATCGCTCGACGATTCCGAGTGCGAGCGGGCGTTCTTCCTCGCGCCGGGCTCGGGACCCGCGGGCGGCCCCATCGGCGCCGCTGGCCAGGGCGGCGGCGCGCCGGGCGGCAGGGCCAGGAACGGGGGGAAGAAGCCGTCCCACGGGAGGCTGCCGGGCACGAGCGGCGGCATCTCTGGCGTCGCCGAGGCCGTGCGGTGCAGCGAGCGCGAGCGGCCGTGGTGGTGCCGCTGGGCCGCGGAGTCCGGCGCGCGCGTGAGCTCGTCCTCGCGCTCCGCACACAGGTCGGCGAGCAGCTGGGGCGCGCGCACGCTGCGGTTCGCGAGCAGGCGGCTCGCGCGCATAAACTCGCCGCGGATCGTGTAGAGGCCGTCCTTGGTGACGGTGCGCGCCACGTTGTATCCGCGCTGGAACGGGTCCTCGATGCACAAAAAGTCGGCGGACCAGCCGTGCGTCTCCTTGGCGACGAGACCGCCCTCGGTGCGCATGGATATCGCGTCGCGCGCGTAGTGAAAGTCGCGCGAAAAGTAGCGGAAAAAGTCGAGCAGGAGCTCGCCGACCGACTCGGCGTTGGCCGAGTGCCATGCGTGCGCTAGCGCGTCCATGTTGTCGTAAAAGTACACATTGTGCCCGCCGAGCATGACGTCCTCGCGGGCGAGGGGCGTATCGGACGGCCAGCGCTGCAGGTTCGGCAGCACCGCCGGCTGCTTGACGTGCATGAGGAAGAAGAGCACGAGCAGCGTGTACCCGTACGACGAGAGCGTGCCGGTGAACGGCGAGTTGAGTTTCCGCCGCTTCGCCCACACCTTGAGGAAGAGCACGAGCGGCCGGAGCCGCGGCGGGTCGAGGCGCGCGTACGTGAGCAGCAGGTGCGTGTTCTCGAGGGCGACCTCGTTGTTGAAGCCGACGTCGCACGCGATCTCGTACGGCACGTCGTGCGTGGGCGCGCGCCGGATCTTGATGATGGGGATGCGCGCATGGGGCAGCGACAGCACCGAAAAGTCCGTCTCGCGCCGGACGAGCGCGCCGAGCTCCTCGACGAGCTGCGAGGCGGTGCGGCCCTCGGCGTCCGGCGGGATGAGGCAGCACAGGTCCATGTCCGAGTATCGCAGCGCAAAGCCATTCGCCATGCTCCCGAACGCGAGGAGCCGGGCCGCCGGGTGGATCTGCCGCGCCAGCTCCTGCAGCTGCCGCCGCGTCGCCTCTTTCTGGCGGTACTCGTCGTCGGTCGGCGAGAACGGCGCGAGAAAGGCGACCAGCGCGCGCGCCATGTCCGCGGTGTGGCGCTCGTACGAGACGGAGCCGCTCGGTGGCGGGCCGCCGTCCGAGGCACCCCCCGGGTACGGCGCGCTGCGCGCACCGCCGGCGGCCACGCCGGGCGCGCCCGACACCGCCGGAGCGCTTGCGTCCTGCCCAGGCTCGTCGCGCGAGTGCGAGGAAGGCCGGCGCGTCATCGACGCGGTGGACCCCACTGGCGCGCTCATCGGCCGTCCGCCGACAGTCGTGAGGGAGGGCAGCACGCCGTGTGGAGAAGGGGCCTCATGGGCAGGGTATGCTATGGAGGTGTGTGGCTGTGGCGGGCCGGCGGGCGCTCACGCCTCGCGGAGCTCGCGCCGCAGCAGGGTGCGCTGCTCTTCAGACACCTGCGTGAGTGCGCGCGACGCACCTTCCAGTACTTGGCCTTGCCGCTCACGTACGGCTCGACACGCAGGTTCGCCGGTCGATCCGCGTCGGCCAGCAGGCGCTCTGCGACGCTCGGCGCGGCTGCGCGGCCTGGCACCGGGGCTTCGGTATGCTGCGTGGCCGGGACGATGCGCGGAATCGCGCTCGCAGGGAGCGGCTTGATGTGCAGGCAGCGGGCCGCGCTCGCCTTCATGGTGGGACGAGGCGGCGGCGGCGGCGGCGAGCGCTTCTTCTTATATCACGTGACATGTACCGGGCCGCCGCCGCGCGCGGCGCACAGACAAGGGCCGTCGCTGCGCGATGCTGGCGCGCCTGCTGCAGCACTGCCGCGATGAGGTCGCGATGGATGGCGAGCAGGGCTCGGACATGGAGCGCCTCTTTGGCTTCGCGGCGTCCTACTGCGCGGCGTGGCCCGAGGACGTGCGGCCGCCGGTGGACGACGCGTACCGCGCGTTTCTATGGCGCATGCTCATGGAGGACGGCAGCGTGCACGTCGGCCTCGCGGCGCCGGACGTGAAGCCCGCGCCGCGCGAGAAGAGCGCGCCGCGCCAGTCGATCCTCGCGAAGGGGCGGGGCAGCAGCGCAGCGGCGACGCCGCGGCCCCTGCCCGCCGGCGCGCCGCGCGCCGACCTGCGGGCGCTGCAGCGCATGCACGGCGCCGACCTGCGCGTGTACAGGGACGCGGACCATGTGCGCCGCACGCTCACCGGCTCCAACGCGCCCTTCGTGTCGGCCGCCGCGTACGAGGCTCTGCAGCTCGTGTGTCGCGCGCGCGAGCGCGGCGTGACCGTCGTCGAGCTGGGCGCAGCGACACAGTACGACCAGAAGACGGTGTACTACCTCGTCAAGCTCCTCGTAGAGCGCCGCCTCGTCGCCAAGTTCGCTGCGCCGGAGATGGGGCACGTGTCGAACTATGTCGTGGCGCAGCGCTACCTCGAGCGCAATCCACAGTGGCGCGCGCAGCAGGACGCGACACTCTCGCAGGAGGACGCCGATGTGGGCGAGCCTGCGTGGGTTGACATGGCCGATCTCGCGCAGGACCACCGCGGCAAGGACGACGACGAGAAGGAGTCGAGCGCGCCGGACGACGCCGCCGGGCCGAGCAGCGAGGCATGGACCATGCCGCCGCCCACGGACCCGCACGAGCACGAGATGCTCGCGTTCGCCCCGCTGTCGGACGAGCAGAGCGCCGTGTGGCTCCACAGCCGGCAGGACCTCCTCGCGCGCCGCCTGTGGAAGCTGCTCGCCGCGTCGACGTCGCACATGACGCCGCGCCGCTGGCTGAGCGGGCGCCTCGGCCTGCGCCCGGTGCCGTCGCTCCGCCGCGGCTTCCTGTCGTTCCTCAACCGCCATGTGGCCGCCGGCCACCTCGAGCGCGTGCGCGTCCAGTTCGCGAGCGCGTCGCCCCTGTACGTGCGTGCGACCGCGGCGGGCCTCGCGGCGCACTTTGCCCTGCAGGCCAGCGAGACGGAGCCCGAGACGCATGCGCTCGACGCCTTTACGCTGCAGTGGGGCGCGCCGCTCGAGGCGCAGCTCCTGCGGCACATCCACGCGTGCGGCGCGCACGGCTGCACGATGCAGGAGCTCGCATGCCACTTTCACTTTTCCAGCGACATCAAGCGCATGGTCGAGCAGATCCTCGCGCGCCAGGTGCCCACGGGCCCGCCGCCCTACGCGCCGCTCGCCGTGTGCGCGCCGTTCGAGCAAGAGGGCCGCGAGCGGCGCATCCGCTACTACACCGCCGAGGGCTTCGCCGCGCGGTGCGCGCGCGATGGTCTCGATATGCCCACGGCGCTCGGCTACGCGGCCGGCCGCGCAGGGTCCGACATGCCGCCCGTGCCCGAGACGCTCCCGGGCGAGGCCCTGTACGAGAGCGCAGCCGCGCTGCACGCTGCGCTGCAGCAGGTGCCGCAGCAGACCGTCGGGTTCTTCCGCGATGCGCCCGGGCCCGTCGCGCTGCGGCCCGCGAAGCGCAAGGCGCCGATCGATCCGGCCACGGGCCGCGCCAAGCGCGGCCGGCCGCGC
>NW_017387830.1:0-6297 GCF_000349305.1 Malassezia sympodialis ATCC 42132 | reverse complement strand
CCGTCGGCGACGCAGTGCCGGTCAGGCTCGCTGGCCGCGGCGGCAGGGGCGGCGCCTCTGCGCGGCGCAGCAGACTCCGCGCGCCCGACACGGAGCGCGTCGGCGCGGGGTCAGGCCGCCGAGCGCCGCCGCCCTGACTGTGCACAGACACGCGGCTCTGGCTCGAGAGGGTGCGGTGCAGCGACGGCGCGGGACTCGCGCCGTCGTCGTCCGAGTACACGCTCTCGTCAGACACGCTGCCGCAGCCCACCGCGTGGACGCTGTGGCTCGACGGCGTCGGCGGCCCGCTCGAGCCGTGGCTGCGCAGGCTCGTCTGCCGACGCACCGGCTCACTAGCGTACGACACGGACGCGGGCGATGCCGGTATCGAGTCTGGGCTCGCGAGGCCCAGCTCACGCCGTCGCTGCTGCGCGCGCGCAGACGAGTCAGAGAGGTTCGACACCGCGCGCGGCCGGTGCAGCGCGGGCTGCCGGTGCAGGAGGGTCGGCTGCCGCGGCGCAGGGCCATCCGCAGGACTGTCGGGCCGTGGCGAGTGTGTGGCTGAGCGCTGGGCAGCGAGGCCGGTAACGAACGGCGCGTCCGCCTCCGTCGCGTCCATGTAGGCGGGGGCCGGCGAGGCCGCGTCGTCCATCGCGGATCGGGGTGTCGTCACGCGGCGGTCCGTGGCGTGTCGGGACCGCGCCGCTCGCGCGAAACGGCCGCATTTCTCCACACGTCGTCATGCGCCCTGCACCGACGGCTCGCGATGCGGGCCAGTGGCCAGTGCGGCACATGGTGCAGCTCGTGCTGCTTGTGCTCGTGCTGCAGCCAGTCGTCCTGCTGCTTCTCTTTGTCGACGTGGCGCCGGCGAGCGACAGCGCGCCGGCGTCGTGGGTCCACACAGCCCTAGTGCACCTTACGCGCCTCGTGCGTGCCGGCTCGTCCGATGCGCGTGCGGGCGGCGCCGCGCGCGCGTGGTCGGTGACGCTCGCGCTGAAAGGCGCTGTGATGATGCAGGCGTGGTACTGCACACGCATGCATGCGTGGTACACGATGGCGGAGGGGTACGAGCGCCGCGAGCCGCCGAGCGAGCTGCGGAAGCGGCAGCGGACGGCGTCGCAGCAAATTGAGGCGCTCGCGCTCTCGGCGCTTGCGCTGCCCCTCCTGTGGCTCCTGGCCCTGGCAGTGGTTGTCCTGGTCGGCGCGCCTGTGAACGCGCAGCCGGTCGGCACGCTGACGCTGGCCGCGTACCTCGCGCTCCTGGGCCTGTGGCCCCTGACACACGTTCTCGGCACGCCGCCGTCTGCGCAGTGGCTGCGCATCCTGTCGGCACCGTCGACGATCCTGCCGCGCGAGCTTATCGTGCTGCTGCCGTGCGTCGGCGCATGGCTCGGCGCGCTCCTCGGCGCGCTGCCGCAGGCCCTCGACTGGGGCCGCGCGTGGCAGGCGTGGCCGGTGCCGAGCGTGTATGGCGCCGCGTGCGGCGTCGTGCTGGGCCACCTGGCCGCCCTGGGCGCGAGTGTCGTGCTCGTTGCGCGCGCGGTGCGTCGGCCGCCGACTAGGTCGTCTATGTAGCAAATGCTTCCGCCGGGATCGTGCCGGCCGCCTGCAGCGCGGCAAAGTTGGCGAGCGCGCGCGGCATGTCCCACGCGTTCTCGCTCAGGCACTGCACCGCAAACGGGTACGTGAGGCGCGTCTGCGCGGCGAGCTGCAGCGCGAGGCCGTGCTGCTCGGGTGTGAGGCCCGGCGCGGGCGCCGCGTCGCCGGTCGGCAGCGCGTCCGGCTGGAAGGCGGCCGCGCGCGAGTAGTGGCGCAGCGTCAGCACGTCGCTCACAATCACGCACGGCCAGCCCTGCTGCGCGGCGTGCGTCAGCGGCGCGGCGGGCGCAACGATGAACGCGCGGTCGAACGAGCGCACGCCCTGCGACGGCAGCTCCGTAAACTCGCCGTGCACGCTGATGAAGAGGAGCGCGTCGGGGCGCTCTGTCGCGCTCGTTTGCGCCCGCACGTCGACGTTCGGGAGCAGCCACGCATCGACGACAAAGCGCGTCGCATCAGTCAGCGGGTGCTTCGTCGGCGGGAGGCGCTGCAGGAACGCGACGATCGCGTCGCTCCCATGGTGCAGGCTGCGCATGAGCGACTTGGTGTTGTGCGTGCGCAGGATGTTGCGCGAGCCCAGGTCCATGTACTTGTCGAACGTGAGGTCTTTCTGGTGCGGCATGGTGTGCACCAGGCGCTCCGCACGCGCGCGCGGCGGCGGGCTCGCATTGATGCTGTACGAGAAGCGCGCATTCGCACTGTACACGGGCGCGAGGCGCGCGCGGTCGTCGTCGTACGCCGCGAAAAAGTGCGAGAGAAACTCGGGCACGACCTGCGCGGCGTCCCCATCGACGAAGCCCGCGCGCACCTGCAGCGGGAAGCGCCGCAGCGGCACCTGCGCCGCCTCGGGGCCCGCGCGCGCGCGGCTGCGCCCGCGGAACAGCTGCGCGAAGCCCTTCTCCACGTCCGTCACGGGCTTCATATCGAGGATGTGCAGGTCGGGGAACTTGGCGAGCACGTCGCGGCGGTAGCCGTCCTCGTTGCTGCTCTCGAGCGCCGTCGTCTGCACCGGGTTGCCCAGCAGCACGAGCTCGCGCAGGTTCGGTAGCCCGTGCTTCTTGGACGCCAGCACGTCCAGGTCACGCACCCAGCGCAGCCCGTTGCGCTCCAGCGACAGGTTCGCGAGCGACGGCACGTACTGCCCGAGCGTCGTGAGCGGCTGCAGCGACGTCCACGCATTGCCCGCGAGCGAGAGCGTCGTGAGCGTCGGGAACATCTCGCCACTCAGCTTCCACAGCGCCGTGCCCAGGTCGCGGTGCGCGCCCGGCGCGCCCGGCGCGCGGATGTTCGCCTCGGCAAGGATCGGGTCGTCGGCCATCTGCGCGAGGTTCAGTAGGCCCGCGCCCGCATCCCAGCGCGACGCCAGGAAGCGCCGCAGCGTCGCCACGACATTCGTCGTCGGCGCCACGTCCGCCGCGCCACGCGCGCCGCGCCCGATCGTGTGGGCGCCGAGCGACGCGCCCGGCCGCACATTCGCGGGCCGCGCGCCCGCATTCACATTCACCGCGCGGCGCCCGCCGCCGCGCCGGCCCACGGGGTCAGCCGCCGCACGCGCCATCTTGCGGCGCTGTGCACGCGTGAGCCCAGTACCCGCACCGCCTTCGTCGTCCAGCGGCATCGACATATCGTCCATAAGCCCCGCGCCCCGCAGCGCGCGGGCCGCGAGCGGCTGGCGGTGCCCCTGCTTCGGCATCGCTGCGTCGTCACGGCGGCGAAAGAACCGCCGACGAGTTACATAAGCACCGCCTCCACGGCTACCACGCACGCCCCGCCAGGCCATGGACGACGGCGCGCAGGTCGTCATCCCGGACCTGGACGAGGAGCCGCTGCTCCTGCCGAACCTCGAGTGGCAGGCGGCGCGTCTCCTCCAGAGCCCTGTGGCGCCGGGCGCGCCACCTGGCGGCGTCGCTGCGCCCGACGCGGCGTCGCTCTCGCCGTCGTACGAGGCGACGCCGCCCAAGGGCCGCGCTGCGCCGCGCCTGCGCCACTTTCGCTCCGGCTCGCTCACGGACGAGTCCAAGTCGTCGTTCCGCTTCGGCTCGTCGTTCACACATACCCTGCCTGGCGTCGAGCATGCTCCGTCGCCGTCGCGCAGCGACCGGGGCGATGGCCTGTCTACGTTTTCGTTCCCTGTCAAAAAGGCGTCGTTCGCGAGTCTCAAGGCGGAGATCCGCGGCCAGCCGCCGACGCCCAGCACGAAGGAGCCGGACGCCGGCTCGCCGAGCATAAGCGACCGCGCGGGCCGCAGCGGCGTGCTCGGCGACATTGCGTCTGTGTCCGCGGGCCTCGCGCACGCGACAGGCATGCCGCGCCCGCGCAAGCACAGCAAGTCGGGGAGCCAGGTCTCCGCGGACAGCCTCGCGCCCTCGTCGAGCCCCAGCCGCCTGCACCCGTTCCGGCACGCCCACCAGGGCTCGCACCTGTCCGAGCCGTCGGTCGAGGGCGCGCTCACGTCGCCGTCCAGTGCGGGCGCGCCGGGCGACGTGCTGTCGCCGCCGATCGCGCTCGCGCCGGGCGACGACGGCGACGCGCTGCTGCCCGACCTGCCCCGCGCGCCCGGCGCGCGCCCGATGACCTATGCGATCCAGCAGGTGCTCATGCAGTTCCAGACGCTGGCGGAGGACGCGCTGTATGCGGTGCTCACCGTGTCGCACGACGCCGACGCCATCCAGGTGCTCTTTCCCACGGCCGTGCATCGCGCAGCGTGGGAAGACGTCCTCGAGACGCTCGCGCACCTCGCGCAGCACGACCGCGAGCTGCTCATCGACGCGGTGCTCGCGTGGCGCGCCGAGGTGCTGGACCAGCCCGCGCCGCTGCACCGCCAGCCGAGCGACGCCGCGTCGCTCGTCAGCACGTCGTCGCAGGGGACGACCAGCGCAGGCTCCACCGAGCTGGTGCGCCGCCGCCGCGCGCTCGCCGTGACGTACCTCGTGTGCCAGGCCCTGCTGCGCGCGGTGCCGCCCGGCACGAACGACCGCATGGGCGAGGACCTCGACGACCCCGCGATGGACGAGTTCGTCACGACGCTCTTCCACTTCCTGCACCTGTGCTCCGTCGACCGCGAGAGCGAGCGCGGCACCCTGGTGCGCCTGCACACGTCGCTGCAGCAGCAGTGCTTCGACGCGGTCGCGCGCGTCCTCGGCGAGCTCTCGCGGCACTGCCTCCCGGCGATCGGCGAGCAGTTCGTCTCCATCCTGCGGCACTCGAACGCCGTCGCCGCCTCGCGCGACAACGAGCTGCTCACCGAGGCAGCGATCCTCGGCATGCGCTACCTGCGCATCACGCTCTACCCCATGGAGGCGTTCGAGGCCGGCGCCGAGTTCCTCGCCGTGCTCGCCAAGTTCTTCGCGCACTCCCACGGCTACCGCATCAAGCGCGCCTTTGCGCGCGTCCTGCACACGATCCTCGAGCCCGTCGCCCGCAGCGCGTCCGTCGAGCTGCACCACCCCGTGTGGGTCGCCGCGATGAACACGCTCCTGCCCCGCGCGCAGGCGCTCGCCGCCCGCTCGCGCTACTGGGGCGTCGCGTACCCGCTCTGGGCCATGGTCCTGTGTGCGTCGCCGCCCGACGTCCTCGTCGACCGCTGGTCCGCGTGCGTCGACAGCGGCCTCGCGCGCTGGAAGGAGCGCCCCAAGGCGGCCGACATGCGCGCCACGGTCCTCGCGTGCGCCGCGCAGCTCGCGTGGGCGTACCTGTTCCGCTGCCACGAGGGCACCAGCCCGACCGCGCGCCGCCTCGACGCGGTGCTCGGCCCGTGCCTCCCGTCGCCGCGCACCGCCCTCGCGCCGCACGACCCGAGCATGGACGCGTGCGTCGCGCTGCTCAGCGCCGCGCTCTTCCGCCAGCCGGAGTACACGCGCCCCATCGTGCTCGACCTGCTGCGCCACACCCACTTTGAGCGCACCGCGCCGCTCCAGCCGGACACGCTGCAGCCCACGCGCATGGCCGTCGCCGTGCGCGCCGTCGCATGCACGCTGCACGCGTACGTCCGCGGCGAGCCCGTGCCGTTCCCCAGCGCGCCGCACGCGCCGCCCGAGGCCCTGCCCGTGGACGGCGCGGTGGCCTTCCCGAGCGCGGACGTCGCCGCGGCCTTTGCGCAGTTCCACACGCTCATCGCACAGATCGCGCTCGCCTGCGACTACCTCGCCAAGGGGCTGAGCGTGCTCGACGAGCGCACCCCGCTCGCGCGCGGCACCAATGCGCCGCTCGTGCAGGGCGAGCGCGCGACCCTCGATCCCGAGCACTGGGAGGTGCGCACGCACGCGCAGGGCGCCTTCACCGTCGCGTACGCCCGCGAGCACCAGCCGCAGCTCGAGCTGCTGCGCGCGTGCATCGAGACGTGGCCGCGCGGCCTCGCGCCGAGCCTCGGCACGCCGACGTGCCTCGCGCTCCTGTTCCGCGCCCTGTTCAGCGTCGAGCCTGCGCTGCACCGCGCGAGCGCGGCCGCCCTCGTGCGCCTCGCACGCGGCCCCGACGGCGCACCGCCCGTGCTCCGCGCGCTGCTCCCGTGGCTGTTCCGCCAGGACGGCCTCGTGTGGGAGCTGCAGGCGCACGCGGACGTGCTCCTGCCCAAGATCGCGCAGGCCGCCGCGCTCTTCGTCGACCTGCTCGACGTGTGGCGCACGCAGCGCGACCCGGCCGCGCTCGAAACGCTCGCGGACGCCGAGGCAGGCGCGCTCCTGCTGCTGTGCATCCCCAGCGTGGCACTGCGGCAGCACG
>NW_017387829.1:0-15262 GCF_000349305.1 Malassezia sympodialis ATCC 42132 | reverse complement strand
ACAGATGCGATGGGCCCTTTGGCCTGGGTATTTACCGGGTACCTGGGTTGACTGCACGCGGCTGGCTCAGCCGAGGACCCTGACAGGAGCCAATTGTCGCCCCATTGGTGATTGAGGCCTCCACTTGAGTGGCCCAAGCGCGGAAGTCTCATATTTACATTCACCACTCTTGCTATAGCTGCTAGATTGTTTCGTAGCCAAGGAATTGGATCCCTCCCCCCCCCAATATCCACTGTAACAGATAAGCGACCAGTAGGATTCACCATCTTGAAACAGCATTGTATCTCGTTCAGTCTCACGATCACACATGTCACACTCCCAAGTGTACCAATCAACATCCGTTTGAGGCAAATGGTAGAGCAAGTATCCATTGACATTTTTTATAAAAAAGCGAGTATAGTTTGAATTTGGATCGGCCATACTATTAGACGAATCCAGTTTAGGAATGGCATAGATGATGGAGGGTTTGGGCAAATGAATGCGCATTATATACTTTCTGTGATTGCAATGGAGATGACTCATGTCCGTGTCAGTGACATGCAAAATTAAAATCGAAGTATGAAGTACGGGGTAAGGAAAGAAATAAATACCATGTCCCCTTTCTTTGTGTCTAACAGCCTAGGCGGCTAGTTTCGTGATTTGGCAAATGAGCACCATGTCTCGGTAATCAGGCCAACATTGACATATAGATATCTATAAAGATGAACCGATTATTCCAACTGTCTCAAGTGCTGTATCATTCAAGTAAACAAGAAGCAGCTTGCGGAATCCATTTAAGAAATGAACATGTCAGACGAAGAATCAGACCGCGTCCCCTGACGCATAACAAGACAGACTGAATAAGCGTCTTTCTAAACGCTAGATATATTGTTGACTGGTTGGAGGAATTCGAGGAATTCGATACACAATGAATGATTATGCGCGATCAATTTTGCTAGCCTTTGCATTAAAAACGGCCATTCAGTTTCAAAGTGCTCTATTCATTCGCTCTATTATGAAAATTTAATTTTGGACATCGCTTAGAGGCGAAGATAATCAGGTCTGTCCTCACCACATTGACGAAATGACAAGATGCATGTATACTGCCAGTCACCTTACCAGGAGAAATGACATGTTTCTAGGAACATTTACATGAAAATGCTCCATATGTAGGGTAGATATATGTCCAATTTAGAACTAGCACCTCCCTCTGCTAATTAGGTTCTCTCTCTCAACTGGTACGAGGGCCGTGGTCGCACGTCGTGGGATGTGGAGTTTTCTTAGGCGGGGATAAACGGAAATCTCCACTTGGCTTCGACGCTTACATTCCCGTTTTCTACCACTACCATGTGGCTTAAAAGCATAATAGCGTCCCTCTTGCTCGTGGGTATGAATGTCGCAGCGGCCAACTCGACCTTCAAGTGCGCAGCGGATGGAAAACCTGGACTTCTTATTGCAGAAAAGTATGCAGTTGCGTCCTACCCACTTGTTCTGAGCAATGAAACCTCCACGGAGAATCTTCTCCCAATTATTAGGTCGCAGAAAATGGCCACAGAGCTTGAACATAATAGCACGGCTAAGTTCCAGCTATTCAAGTGCCATCAAAAAGATGTCTCACCTAATCTGAACTCAACGTTCTGGCAGATCCGTCACACCTCGAGTGACTTATGCGTTGCGATGAAAGCGCCTCCCAGGAAGCACCCCAAAGGCAGCATCGGCTTCCAATTAAGAACATTTGAGAATAAAATGGTGGCGAAGAATTGTGCAGAACCCAAGGACAAGGCGTTCTACGACCAGGTGTTCTACGAGCAGGACAATCTTCATCTGGTCCAATATAACGCGCTGAAGAATGAGACCCGTCGCGCTCCCCGCTTCAAGGGCCGTGGCGTTTACCTTGTCCAACAATTAAACGACTGGGAGTCAAAGCACGACTATTATTTGTATTTTTCTGTGCCTCACAAAGCCTAGCGAGGGAACCATGGGCTGGTCCCACCCTTGTCAATTTCACGCAGAAGAAAAATGTCTCTATAGCAATGTTACCAAATTCATAGACTACGATGCGACGCAATAACAAACCGGCTTGGGTTAAACCATCCAGTGGCCCAAATGTGCGGTCGTATCTAATCATGCGAATGTATATTTACGACCAAATCAGACCCTTGGGGACAAGGCAGTCGACGAAGTCGTAGAAGCACTGGTCAAACGAGGACACGTAGTTCCAGTAGTCCTCAAGGCAACCGTTCACGGACTTGAGCTCGTCCCTCAGGCACTTGGCGAGGCCGTAGAAGAAGTCAAGGCATTCGTGAGGAGCCTGCTTGATAGCGTCCGCGCACGAGAAGCGGGGGTCGAGCTTCTTGTCATTGCGAGGCGAGTTGACAGCCATGACCGACATGGCCGCAACGAAGAAAACGAAAAAGAGGGTAAAGAGCTGGGTGAAACGCATCGAGGATAAGGTAAACAACGAGGTAGCGCGGGTTAAAAGGAAAGAGTGGCGCGAAGCGCGCCGCTCTTCAATATGCACTTCCCCCTCCACACTGGAATTTACCTGCAGAAGCGACGCAGACTTAAGGTATGCTTGCTTATGCGTAAGGGGTACGTGGGGGGGCTGCATCCAACTCCACTTCTGCATATTTCTGCCTATCATGCATATTCCCCGACGCATTTCCCGGTCGCTGAATGCAAGCTCTGCTCCGCACACCAACGACCGCCCAGTTAGCCGAAGAGGTTCTTTCCAGGTAGGTGGAGCAGGAATATGGATTCCTTAGATCAACAAAGCTCAGATGTATATTGTTGAATCGAACTAGCTACCGTGCAGTGTTCTCCGTCGTCAGTTGCGGTAATAGTAGGTTCTCCAAATTTCCAAACATTCTACCATTCGTTGTCCCGAGACGAGACCCACTGTATTGTGTCCAAGGTCGAGTTTGTTGTAAATTTGCATGTCGTTTTGGCGACTTCATGTTCCAGATCACCGCAACGAACATGATTAATCGACTCTTTATCTGGGCTAATCAATGAACAAATCAGGAAAGCCACAGAGAAGCATAGAAAGTGAGCTATTTTAATTATGCTATAGCGTTCGTGTATTCATCTATTTTTATGGGGTCATTCGCAATTGAGAGAGCAAACCCTTCATGATCGGACCATTGAGTCGCTTGACCGACGCAGCGGTATCTGTTTGACCAGACCAGAGAGCAAATTAGGTTGAGGCTGACTAACGTTCCATATCATCTCCACATTGATAAGTCGCCTAGACAAGGGTGGCCGAGGAGATAACGGTGCCCTGCCAGGTGCTTCATCGATGGTAGCATTGATAACGAAGGGCATAAAAGAAAGCCCTCGAATGAGAGTTCCATCAAAGAATGTCTCAAGTAGCGTCTATTGCAGATGGTGCCACGCCGCACCCTTTCGACCAAGCGTCACCAGCTGAGCTTCAAGCGGCGGTCGACATTGCAAAGCAGCGCTTTGATCCAGAACTCGAGTTATTCTGGTACGCAGGCAATGTCCAGGAGCCTCCGAAGAAGGTCATGCAAGAATACCTGCGTGCTGAACGTGCAGGAAAGCCTATCCCCCCTCCTCCTCGCCGCATTTGTATCCTTGTGGGCATCGTACACACTCCTCGCAACTTTGAGGTGCTGGTCGACTTGAGGGAGGGTGCCATTGTTGGCTTTAAAGAACTATCACGAATCTACCAGCCTCCTTTGACGATGGATGAGGTGGATATTGCACGCAACGTCACTCTGTCGTCTGATCTTGTCAAGAAAGAAGCGGAGCGAATGGGTATCCCAATGGACCTCGTTTTTGCCGAGCCGTGGGATTATGGGCGCGACAGTGACGAGGAATACCCTCGCATGTCTCAAATCTTCATGTACATGCTCAACCCTGAAACACGCGATCCGGAGTCCAACCCATACTCGTGGCCTCTTGACTTCATGGCCATCGTCGATTTGGAAAAGCGTGAAGTTGTCAAGGTCATTCACCTCAACCTGGGAGTGGATACGGTCAGCCGGGAGATCCAAAATGGTACATACAAAGGCAGTAAGCCGATCGAGCCCGAGTACGTGCATAGCCTTCAATCGCAAAAGACACGGACTACAATGAAACCGCTACGTGTCCTGCAACCCGAAGGCCCTAGCTTTGACGTGTCTGGCAATCTGATCGAGTGGGAGAAGTGGCGATTTCGTGTTGGCTTCAACTGGCGAGAGGGCTTCGTTCTTTACGACGTCACCTTTGACGGCAGGGAGGTTCTCTACCGCATGTCTTTGGCCGAGATGTTTGTGCCTTACGGCGATCCGCGATCTCCTCTGCAGCGTAAGTCTGCTTTTGACTTTGGCAATATTGGTGCTGGTAATGCTGCCAACAATCTAGGCCTAGGCTGTGATTGCTTGGGTGTGATCAAGTACCTAGACGGTCAACTGCTGGGCGGCGACGGCAAACCGAAAACAGTTCCCAACGTCGTTTGTATCCATGAAGTGGATGCAGGTATCCAGTGGAAGCACACCAATACGGTCACAGGTAAGCCTGTGGTCGTGCGCCGTCGTCAACTGCAGTTGCAGATGATTATCACCGTGGCGAACTACGAATATGCCTTCTACTACGTGTTTGATCAAAGTGGCGAGATTATGTTTGACACGCTTGCCACTGGCATCCTTAGCACGACGCCAATTGATCCCACGAACAAAGACCCTTGCTCATATGGTACCCGTGTGGCTCCTGGTGTTCTGGCGCCATACCACCAGCACATTTTCAGCTTGCGTATCGACCCCTGCATTGATGGCGATGGAAACACGGTCCAAGTGGTGGACAGTGTTCCCATGCCTCTGGACAAGGATACGAACCCATATGGCGTGGGCTATACTACTGAAAGTTACAATGTAAAGCAATCGGGCACTGAAGACATCAATGTGGAGAGGGGACGCGTCTTTAAGATTGTCAACCCGAACAAGATCAATCCGACTACGCTCCAGCCTGTCGGATACAAGCTGGTGCCTGTAGCCTCTCAGATGATCTTATCAGACCCTAACTCTTGGCACGGACGTCGCTCGAACTACTGCACTGCTCCTATTTGGGTCACGAAGTATAAGGATGATGAGCTTTATCCAGCCGGCAAATACACGAGTCAGTCGATTGGTGATGACGGCCTGCGCCACTATATATCCCGCAATGATCCTGTGGAAAATGAGGACATTGTTGTGTGGCATACTTTTGGTCTTACCCACAACCCCCGACCAGAAGACTTCCCTATCATGCCGGCAGAGACTTCGCGCGTGATGCTGAAACCCTACGGCTTCTTTGAGTACAACCCTACGTTGGATGTACCGGAGAGCAAGCAGTCCTTCAACCAAAGTGTCTCGTACGAGGACAGCAAAGCTCTGAGTAGCAAGAAGTCTTGCTGTAAAATATAGATGGAGGGGTAGACCTGTGAGATAGATGCCATGCTAGCATGAGAAAATTTCAATGGTCTGTGCGTGATCTCTCGACGGATTTGCACAGCCTGATCAGTCAGCATTATTCAAGCCATGTAAGGAGAGCTTCTTTTTTCCCCCGACACCTCCTGGCGTAAATCAACCCAATAGGATATAGCCTCCACATCTTTCCCCGCCACCGACCAAGTGACTGCATTCGATCAATGGAACCTGCAGCGCCTGATATATAAACTTGGTTGAGAAATGTAGCTGTAACGCTGCATCATTCCTACCATGTGGGTGAAGTGGCTTTTCGTACTGGCCACTCTCTCTATGTGGACGGTATCGGGTCACCGACTTCACAAGGTGCGGAAACAACCCTCTCCGCTCTCTCCAACAAAAGACCCATTCTACTTGCCTAAAACTGACTGGCAAAATGCCAAGCCAGGCGACATTCTTGCCACGCGCGAAATTCAGGCTGGCTTTACGCAGTTTCAAAAGATTGACCTTCAGGCGGCGTACCAGATCTTGTACCGCACGTCCGGGACAACGGATGATAACCCATCATTTTCTGTAACGACTGTGTTGGTGCCTCAGAACCCTCGCAAGAACAAGCTCGTAATGATCTTGCCATATGAGGACTCGAACTCACCGGAATGTGCACCCAGTTACAAGGTCCAGCTGGGCACCCCTCTCGATGTGAACCCTATTCAATCGGTGGAGGAGCTACTTTGGACGTCGGTGCTAAATGATGGATGGATAACGACTATTCCTGATCATGAAGGGCCTCTATCGGCATTCTCGTCGAGCTTTATTGAGGGCCACACGTCATTGGATGCAGCGCGAGCCACGCTGGCCTTTGACAAGCTTGACATGGACCCCAAGTCGCCTATCGTCGGTATGGGCTATTCGGGTGGTGCTATTGCAGGCGGCTGGGCCGCGTCACTGAAGGACTCTTACGCGCCTGAACTCAATATGGTGGGCTGGGCCATTGGTGGTACCCCCGCAAACCAATCGGGCACCTTTTACGGTCTGGATGGTGGTCTATTTTCAGGGTTTGCGGCCGCAGGTATTGCTGGCATCGTGGATACCTACCCTGAGGTGAACGACTATGTGGGTTCAATTATTACCCCAGAAGGCAATGCTGCGTTGCAGTATACTCGCGAACGATGCATGTCTGATATTGTGATGAACCTCAAAAATGTGAATATTACGCAGCCAGGCTTTGTCAAAAATGGCCAAAAGTTTTTACAAGATCCTCAGATCCATGCACTGCTAGAGACATTGTCCATGGGTAGCAACAAGGACTTGACTCCCAAGGTTCCCATGTATATGTACCATGCCGTTCACGACGAAGTTATTCCCTTCGACAAGGCCAACCAGACGGCCACGACCTGGTGCCAAAATGGTGCAAACATCCAGTTCCAGCAGTATACGGGCCTAGAGATGGGCCATGTATCTACAGAGGCTATGAATACGCCTTTGGTGCTCAAGTTTATTCGCGACCGTATGAGCAACAAACCATTTGTCTCGGGGTGCAAATGGGAATCGGCAGACAACCCCCTCTGGCAGCCTGACATTTTGGGCGCGCGACTTGTGGAGGTGTTCAACTCGATTCTGAACCTCATGGGAACCAAGGTGGGTCAAAGTGACGCCATCATTAAGGAATCAATTAAGAATGGGACTTTCGTTGGTTAACGCATTGGCCTTTGAAAGACAAATTGATTACGTGTACAATATGATATGTAGCAATAATTGATGACCACAGTCAATATGCAAGACGGTTGGCACGCCATGTTCGCATGACTCCACTCGATTGACCCAATCCGGTTTGACTGCTACCTGGTATCTCCACTTCGGAGATATTCTCACAGAACTTCTACCTAGGCTCACGGTTGGCCCGCAGACTTTCTATTACTCACACGCCCTCATTGGTCCATTACGTGTGAATAAAGTATAGACGCATCTGTCGGAAATGATCGTCCGTTGCTATCCTTCACCATGATACTGCGGTTAGGCATTGTGTGGGTGCTGCTTCTCGCTGCTGCAACGCAGGTGCTAGCAGGCAGATTCACGCGAAAGAGAGACTCTGCTTCGTTTTATCAACCGCCCCAAGGGTATGAAAATTCAGCTCCTGGTACGATTCTCAGAGCGCGTCAGATTGTGCCAGCGTCGTTTGGTGCTTTCCCCATCGGTGTCACGGGTTACCAGCTACTGTACCGTACGAATGGGAATGACAAGAACTCGCCGTCAACGACGGTGACGACGGTACTCGTCCCCGACAACTATGACAAGGATAAACTAGTTGTGGCGGGTGTGTACGAAGACTCGTACTCGAGCGAGTGTGCGCCAAGTCAGACAATACAGTGGAATGGCCGTGTGTTTAAGAACCTGCCAATTTCTTATCAGACGCTCTTTTTCACGACACTGCTGCACGAGGGTTGGGTCGTGACCGTGCCCGACCATGAGGGTCCGCAGAAGGCCTTCACGTCCGGCTACGTTGAAGGTCACGCAATACTCGATGCAATCCGTGCCACCCTGTCGTTTGACCAGATCGGCATGCAGAAGCATGCCAAGGTGGTCGGCTATGGCTACTCTGGCGGTGCCCTTGCGACAGGCTGGGCTGCGAGTTTGCACAACCACTATGCACCTGAGCTGAATGTCGTGGGCTGGTCCATCGGCGGCACAGTGGCGCGCGTGCGGGACTGGCTGCAGTACATCGATGGCACGACCGGCGCTGGTTTCTCAGTGGCAAGCATAGGCGGCTTGTCAGCCTCGATACCCGAGCTCCACTGGATTCAGCAGAACCTGACACCGAGGGGCCGTCTGACCCTAGACATATCGAGCAGAATGTGCATGTACGAGAACCTGTGGACGCAAACAGGGAAGCACTTTATCTCGGATACATACTTCAAGGGCGGGTCGAGCTTTTTCCAAAATGAGGGCGTCAACGCCGCGTTGAGCAGGCTGAATCTCGGAAGCAATCCTAATCTCGCTCCGCGAGCACCAGTGTTTATGTTCCACTCGAAGAACGACTTGGTCGTGCCATACAGTTTCGCGTATGGCACGTATCAGGCGTGGTGCAGCCAAGGCGCGAATGTGCATTTGCGCACGAATACGGGCTTGGAGATGGACCACACCAACACGGAGCTCCTAAACCTTCCAAACGTGCTGTTCTTCATGCGTGACCGATTCGCTGGACGAATTTGGGGCTCTTCGTGCAAGGCCGATTCAGTCCTTGACCCCTACCTCAATCCGCTCGTCCTGGGCCAGGGTGTGGCAGAGTATGTACAGCAAGTGATTGATCTGTTGGGCACACGCATCGGCCCCAACGACTGGATTCTGAAGCAGAAGCTGGAGAAGGGACAGGAGCCCTAGATTGACATAGACATTACGGTTAACGGACAATTCTGCTATAATGCCGCTACACGCTCACGAATGACCTCCCAGACTTCTGCGTCCGCATAGGCAGATGCCTGGCCATCGGGCGGGTGCATCCAGTAGTTGAAGGCCATATGTGGCCCCGACTCGGACGCCCACGACGTGACTTCGTGGAACCAGCTGGCCGGCAAATAGAGCATTTGGCCCGCACGTAGCTCCACGACCAGGGGCACAGGGCATTGCGAGCTCGGTGCGAGTGTCGAGGTGGCACCGTCAGGCGCTTTCATCGCTGGCTCGATCCCAAAGTGCTTGTGAAGCTGGTATGACTTTATGAGCGAGAAACTCGGCGGCTCATCACCGTCTAGGTTCGCCAGGAGCGCCTCGCCCTCGTCCATCTCGCCCGCTTCGCTCTCTGCATCACCGCCATCGAGCACGCCAAGCGCATCATCATCATCGTCGTCGGCTTCTTCGTCTCCCTCGTCGTCGTCTTCCTCGTCACCTTCCCTTTCAGAGCGCAGCTTCCGCCATGCCTCTTTGGCCATAGCGTATGTATCAGGCACACTGCCATCCGCGCGTCGCTTCTTCGAGGCGCGCTTCGAGCGCGCAACGACGCGCCAATGCGCTGCATCTAGCTCATCAAGACCGTCCGCTCGGATGGGTGCGTCGTCGTACACGAGCAGGCCATTCGGGTGCACGTGCGTGAGGTTACCGCGAATGTGCAAGTGCTCGTGCGCCGACGGTGGAAACAGGACAAATCGCTTGTGCCCTTGAAGGAGAACGTACAAGTTATCGTGAAAGTCGTGGTGCAACCCCGAGCTCCGTTGCTTGGTACCGCTACCGATCCACAGGTTGCACTGTTGCAGCACCAGATCGCCCAGAAGCCGCGGATGCAGCGGAAAGTCTTCGCGCAGCTTGTGCGTGGGAGATGGAAGCACGGGATCCAGGCCGGGCCCATCGTCCGTCGCCGCGGACGCGGCGTCATCGGCGTCCGCTTCGTACTGTGTCGTCAGGTAAAACGTGCCGTCCTGTGCGGGATCGTGAAGGCGGTCCAGGAGCTCACGCAGCTTCATAGGCTGTCTCTTCATACTCGTACCAAAGCACTGCTCTTTGGGATGCACCGGCTCGACCATCACTTCGGCATCGCCAGCCTTTTCCTCCAGGTACGCCCGGTTCGTCTGTGTGAGTGGCGCGCACATACCCATTGCTGAGCCTTCCAGGACGCATCGTCGAGCCATCCGTCCAGCACCACAGGCCGGCGCGGCTGAATATAGCGCGTCCACATCGCCTGCGCAGACAAGGTGGCCGGCTCCACCGGCACGGTGGCGCCCGCCTCTGGCGTCCATCCTTCATAGGGCATGGTGTGGAGGGAGGCGCGGCACATCACGTGTGACGGGGCGGCGCGGCGCGGCGCCGGTGTAGGTTCCACGACGATGATGCGCGCCGAGGACCAGGGCAGCGGGCGCAGCGACGCTGCCTCGCTGCTGTCACAACTGTCTCCGCAGATGGTCATACAGCGCGCGACGAACCTGCACCGCCGCGTCCAGCACCACATCGACACACTCGCGCCCTACACGATGGAGCGCTGGGGCTTTACGGGCATCTTGTTGGTTCTCTTCATGCTGCGCATTGTGCTCGCGCACGGCTGGTACATTGTATGCTATGCGCTCTTTATCTACCTGCTGAACCTGTTCCTCGCGTTCCTCACACCCAAGTTTGACCCGGCGTTCGAGTCGGACCTGGCCGCGCAGGACGTCGAGGACGGCGCGCCGGGTCTGCCGACCTCCGCGTCCAAGACGAGCGGCGGCCTGATGAGTGACGTGTTCCATCCGCCCAGCGCGCAGGACGACGACGAGTTCCGCCCCTTCATTCGGCGCCTTCCCGAGTTCAAGTTCTGGATCAGCGCTACGCAGGCCATTCTGCTCTCGCTCCTGGCCACCCTATTCAGCGTCTTCGATATCCCCGTGTTCTGGCCGATTCTCGTATTGTACTTTTTGACGCTCTTTGTCATTACGATGCGCCGCCAGATCGAGCACATGATTCGCTACAAGTACCTGCCCTTCGACTTGGGCCGCAAAGCGCGGTACGGCCGCGCCTAAGTCGTGCGGGGCTTGCCTAGCAGCGCGTGTACGTCGCGCCGCACGTATACGACCAAGTACGATGTAGCGCCCGTGGGACTGTAGTTAGCAAGGTCAACGTACTCATGCACCGCCTCGTCCTGGGAGATGCGTGTCACACGCGCATCGTTGAACGAGATCCATTCGTTCCGCTCAAAGTCGCGCTGGTTCAGGAAGTAGTGCCCGTGTGTCGCCTCGCCCCGGTGCATAAACACACTAGCTAGTTCGTACGCCATAGACTGCTCGTGCTGCCACGCCGCATGGTTGGCCTCGCGCAGCTCAGAGATTTGCGCGCGCAGCGCCTGCGCCTCGCCCCGCACGCGCTGCGCCTCGGCGGCCAGCTCGCTGGGATCGTGCTCACTCACAAGCGCCCGGAGTGTCTCGTCCGCGCCGGCCACGTGCGGCAGCGCCGCACGCAGCTGCTCCAGCGCCGGCGCGACGCTATCGAGCGCGCTCACCTGCTCACGCAGCTGCACCGCGCGCTGGCGCCGCGCGTGCGTCGCGGCTCGCAGCGCCACACGCGCAGGCGCGTCACTTGTCATGTAGCGATCCACATACAGGGTATCCGGGAGCGCCAGAGGCGCCTGGTTTTTGACGACACGCTGTCTCTCTCGGTCGTACTGCACGCGCTGCACATGGATCTGCAGCAGGGGCGGCGCCTCGGTGAGCGAAATCGTGCGCTGGACGCGTCCGTCGCTCGTCTCCACGTGCGCCTCGTCAAAGAACGTGTCGAGCGCATCGTACAAATCGTGCGACTCGGGCAGCAGCGTCACAGGCACACTCTTGAACGCCTCCTCTTTGGTCTGCACGCGGCCCTCCGGCTGCGTAACGAGCGTCTGTGTCGAGATGCCCGTGCATAGGCGGGCCAAGTCCGTCGGCGGCGCCGCCGCCACATGGCTGGCCCACGCCACCTCGAGGAGGAAAAGCATATTGTCGAGGCACTCACACACATCCTGCTGCGTGCTCACCTGGCTTAGGAGCGCGTCATGCGCGACGGCGCCGCCGCCCTGCGCCTCTTCCCACGCGAGCGGCACGAGCGCAAGATACGCCAGCTCCTTGGTCGGCGTGAGCGCCGGCGCCTCGCTCGTGGCCATATCGTGCAGCAGCGCACGGAGCTGCGTGATCCATGCATCGGCGCGCTCCTGCTCCGCCTCCGTCACCTGGCGGCCGCCTACGCACGGCTGCGGCGTGCGCGGCACCGCTGTATCGGCCAGTGCCTGCACCATATCGCGGATCGGCGCGATCCAACACACGTACTGCAGCAGGGAGTTGAGGTAGCACGTATTCCCAATGTTCTCGAGACCGCGCGGCAGCGTGGCGTCGGAGGGCACAGGATGATCGCCCCGCAAGAAGCGGCGCAGGTACGTGCTGTCCCGCGCCTCGGCGAGAGCCTCGAGCGCGAGACGCAGCAGATGCCCGCGCGTCGTCGTCTCCGAGGCGTACACCTCGTACCCCACAACGATGAGGCCGTCGTCAATCGCGTCGCTCACTTGCAGGAGCTCGTAGGCGCGGTCGATCGGGTCAAACGGATTCGCGTCGGCACGCGCGGCCCACGCGGGCTGGGCGTACGCCTGTGCCAGCGTACGCAGGGCGTGCTGCGCCGACGCGTACTCGGCGTCCGTGCCGTGACGCAGCACGCCCTGCACCGCTGACTCGTATGCGCCAAGGACCGCCTCGGACGCCGGCGCCGCTGGCTCGTCGTCCCAGAGCCCAGGGGCCTCGGCCGGCACGCCCAGGCCGAGGCGCTCGTGGGCCTGGACCACATCGGACCACGCACACAGACCCTGGCTCTGCTCGAGCGCCAGGCACGTCGTGACGGGCTCGCCGAGATGCAGCGTGGCCTGCAGCCGCTCCAATGCGTAAAAGGCCGAGCGGCGCTGCTGGGGAAAGCACGCCACTTGCCAGCGGTACAGCTCCTCTGCGCGCTCCGCGTCCAGTTCGCGTGTGCCGAGGCCGAGGTGCGCACATGCGCGGTGCACACGCACGTCCGGCGGCGGCACGACGGGCCCAAAGGGCGATGCGCGCTGGATGTGCCACGCGAGCGCCGCGGGCGCCGCGTCCGGCAGGGGCGGCGGCGTGCCCCCCTCGTGCACACACAGCATGGCGAGCTCGAGCCACATTCGCGCTGTGCGTGTGCGCAGCGCGTCGTTCGCGGTCAGGTCGGGCGCATAGAGGGCCGCGCGCGCCTCGTCGAGCGGCGCGACGCGCCACTCGAGCGCCTCGAAGAGCCGCTGCAGCGGCACGTCCCACCGCAGCTGCTGGGAGAACGCCTTGCCATCCAGCGGCACCGGGCGGTCTAGACCGGCCAGCGCATTGCCCAGCAGCCGAGCTAGGACATGCACAGCACGCACGACCTCGGACGTCGGCGTCTGACCTGGCCCGGGCGCCTGGGCGCGTGCCGTGCGGAAATCGTGCCAAAACGAGGCAGGCAGCGCTGCCTCCTGCGTCGACGTGATCCAGGCGTGCTGGCGCACGATATCCGTGTGGCGCCGGCCCGCCTCGGCGTCGTCCGTGTACAGGAGAGGCCCGACGCGGGGCGCCTCATCGATCGGGCCCCACGGCCCACCGATCGCCAGGTCATCGCGCTGCTCGCACACGTGCCACTGCAGCGTGCCCGGCGCAAAGCACGCCTCCGCCGCCGGCTTGGCGCGCAGCGCGTCCTGGGCCCACGCCGGGAGGGCCGGCGCCGCGTCGAGGCGTGCGTCGCCCTCGTCGTGGAGCGGCCCCTGGCCCACGGGCCACGTCCACGCGATCGACAGCGCAGGCGCATCCCATAGCAAGCCACTCTCCGCCAAGGCGGCCGGCGTGCGCAAGCATTCGCGCGCGCGCGCGGGTACCGCCGCCATGAGCGTGGGTCGTGCGGCGCTGGAGGCGCCGACGCCGCTGATGTAATCGAAGCCGCCTCGCTGCGACCTTCCATCCCTGGGTGTGGACGGCGGCCATGACCGACGCCGACGACGTGCGCACGCCCGATGCGCCCCTCGAGGAGCGTGTCGCGGCCCTAGCGGTGGAGCCGCCACAGGCAGCGCCCGCCGAGTCGCCCGCGTCCGAGGCCCCGCCGCCGCCAGCGCCGGCCGAGGCCGCGGCGAGTGCGCCGAGCCGCGCGCCGCCCTGCACACCGCTTCTCCCTGACGCGAGCGAGTGGGACGACGCCGTGGCGCAGGACCGCATCGATACGTTCCTGCCGCCGTGGCTCACGCGCGTCGAGGCCCTCTTGCATGAGGGCGAGACGCGCGGTGCCGCCTCGCTCGTGGACGTCCTCCTCTACCTGTGTGGCGCGCTGCGCATCGCGCCCGACCAGCCAGGCGCGCCGTGCGCGTCGTGGCACGCTGCCAAGCCGGGGCGCAGCGTACGTGCGCTCCTGGCGCGATGCCTCGTGCACCTCTACCGCACCGACGCGCCCAAGCCGCCGCTCTACGACGTGCTCGCAGCGCTCCACGAGTCGTGCGCCCACGACCCGAGCCCCGAGCGCCTCCTGCAGCAGCTGGCGGCGCTGCACACAACGCGCGCCCTCGTGCAGGCGCATGCCAGCGCGGCCGGCCTGCAAGTCTCGCTCGCTACTGTGTGCGTGCGCCTCGCCAAAGGCAGCCACGCCGTGCTCCTGCGCTTCTATGCCCTCGAGCTTCTCGACACGGTCCTCAACGCGGGCCTCGCATCGTTTCCACCCGCGCTCACCAAGGACGTGCTCAAGACGCTGCGCGCGGGCCTCGGCGATCCCGCCGGACCGGTGGTGCGCGCGAGCGCGGCGTGCGTACGCACGCTCGCGCGCGTACACGAGCCCCTGCGCACGCCCGCCGAGCTCGAGCACTGGATCTCGCTCGCGGCCAAAAGTATGGCCGCGTGCGACGCGCCGACGCGCGCGAGCCTCGCGGACCTCGGCGCGGCGCTCCTCGCGCAGGAGGCCCGCGGCCCCCCCACGGACGGCAAGGCGCCGGCGCCTACGCCCCTCCTGGACGGCAGCGCTACGCAGCGCATCCTCCAGGCCGCGCTCACGAGCGCGCCGACCTGGCAGGCACGCGCAGGCGCCGTGCAGATGTACGCAGCGTTCGCGGACGCGCACGATGTCTCGTGGCTCGAGACGCACTGGGACGCCCTCGTGGAGCATGTGGCCCAGCTCGCGACGCTCGCGAGCGACGCGTACGTGCGCCTCGCGCTGCGCCGCCTGCTGCATGCCCAGGCGCTGCGCCTGTCCGAGCCGGCGCAAGCGCGCGCGGCCGCGGCGCTCGGCACGCACGTCCTCGCGCCGTGGCCGCCCGCGACGCCGACCGCGACGCCGCCCAGCGATGCAGCGCTCGTCCTCGCCCTCGAGGCGACGACGGCGCTCGTCGCGCGCCTCGGCGAGCTCGCGCCGCCGCTGTACGAGGCCCTGTACGAGCCGCACGTGCG
>NW_017387828.1:49041-55741 GCF_000349305.1 Malassezia sympodialis ATCC 42132 | reverse complement strand
GCCGCCACAGCGCGGCGCCGGCGCAGCCGCCGAGCACGGCAGCGGCCGCGTGCGCGGGCCACGGCGCGTCGGCGACCCACAGCACAAACTGCGGCGTCATGACGCAGTTCACGCACAGCAGCAGGTGGTCCGCCGCGACGCGCTCGGCCGTGTCGACGATGGGCGCGGGCGTCTCGAGCACGGCGCCGACCTCGTCCCAGATCTCGTCCCACAGCGCGCGCTCGTCCTCGGCGTCGCGCAGCCGGCCGAGCGCCTCGTGCAGCAGGAACTCGTCGTGGCTGACGAGCGGCACGGTCAGGCGCAGCGCGAGGAAGGCCGGCGCGCAAAACACACTCACGCCGCGGTGGAAGTGCGACTTGTGCTCCCAGCGCAGGAGCGACGGCACGCACGCGATCGCGATGAGGCGCGGGAGCGTGAGCGCCCGGGGCGGCGACCGCAGGCGCGCGAGGACCTCCTCCATCGCCGCGACGCTCGGGGGCGTCGGCGACGGCGCGCTGTCGACCTGAATCGACGGCACGGCGGGCGGCGACGGCAGCGTGGGCATCGCACCCTCGGTCGGCGAGGCGACCAGGACCGCCTCGTCCAGGAAGCGCGGCAGGCGCGCCGGCACGGGCGTGCGCACCGCGTCGACGGTGCGCGCGCGGCCGGGGCGGGGCCGCAGGAACGGCGAGTGCGGCGCCTGCCGGTCGAGCGAGTGGTAGGAGCGCGCGCGGGACAGCGACGGGTGCCGGTGCCCGAACATGGGGTCCAGCACATGGTGCGCCATGTCGCCCGACATGGCGAGGCCCGCGTCGCCCAGCCACAGCAGATCGTGCACGCGCGCGGCCGAGAGGAGCGAATGGTGCCCGAGCTGCGGCGTGCTCGGCGCCTCGGCCTCCTGGGGCCGGTCCAGCAGGGGCGCGGCCGCCTCGTTGCCGGGGCGTGCCAGGTCGCCGAGGCACACGGTCGCGACGTACCCGAGGTAGAGGCCCAGCATGCACGCGCCTTCCGCGAGGCCCAGCGAGCCGTCCAGGAGGAAAAAGAGGACGAGCAGGACGGCCACCGTGTACGTGCCCACGTCGCGCAGGAACGAGGCGGGCGGCACCGCAAACTCATGCATCAGCATGATCGAGCCGCACACCATCGACACGGTGAACACCGCCGCGCCCATCAGCTCGCCGAGCGCGAGCTCGCCGGCGTTCTTCTCCATTGCGCGGAACGTCGAGATCACGTCGGGGAAGCCGTTGCCGAGCGCGAGCAGGGTGACGCCGACGATGCTGTCGCTGAGGCCGAGGCGCGCCGCGATCGATGCGAGGTTCGGGCAGAAAAAGTCGCTGGCCACGAGCCCCAGCGCGCTGAACAGGACAAGGAGCCACACGAGAAGGCCCAGGGACACGAGCGCGCGGCTCGCGAGGGCCGCGCCACCGGACCCCGCGCCGAGGCAGTAGTACGCCTGCACATACGCATAGATCGGCGAGTCGGCGCACTGCGCGCGTACGAACGCGCATGCCTCCTGTGCCGAGAGGCCCGCAGGCAACGGCGCACATGCGCCGCTCAGCGTCGGCGCCTCGGCATGCACGGCGCGTGCGAGGGCCAACCATACCCCGCGCACCGCCGACATGGGCGCCAAGCGGGGAAAACGAGATCGGGCGGGGTCGATGGGCCACGTGCGGACGGCCGGGCGCGGCCCACTGCTGCTTCGCGCCATGGCCCCTGCACCCGGCGTGGCGAGGCGCGCGCGGCACGGGGGCGCCGCACGGGCTCGTGTGCGTGCGCTGTGGACGGGGTGGCGCACGAAGGCGAAAGATGCGCCGCCGCCCGCGCGCGAGCGAAAGCGGCCGCACCCGTCGCCGGGCTCGCGCCTGGACGCGCTGATGCGCCATCCGCAGCTGCTCGACGCGCCGTGCGTCCCACGGCTGCCGATCGTCCTGTGTCATGGGCTGTACGGCTTTGACGTGCGCGGCCCGTTCCTGGGCCTCGAGTACCAGTACTGGTCGGCGACGCTCGATGTCCTGCGCAAGAAGATCGGCGCGACGGTGCTCGTGCACGGGGTGCCGCCGACGGGCTCGATCGAGGAGCGCGCCGAGTCGCTGCACCGATTCCTGTGCAGCCACCCCGATGCGCGTGGGCAGCGCCTCAACTTTGTGGCGCACTCGATGGGCGGCCTCGATGCGCGGTACCTGTTCTCGCACATCCGCCCGACCGAGTACACGCCGGCGAGTCTCACGACGCTCGGCACGCCGCACCGCGGGAGCCCGTTCATGGACTGGTGCAACTCGAACATTGGCGTGGGCCTCGATCTGATCGACAGCATGATGGACAGCGTCCAGCCGAACACGGTGCCGGACGACACGCCCGCGCGGCGGGCGCCCTACAGCCTCAAGGCGCCGCTGCTCGCGCGCAAGGAGACGCCGCAGACGTCGCGGCAGCGCCATGCGCTCAGCTCGCTGATGCGCGCGCTGCAGTCCGTGTCCAGCAGTGTCTCGAACTACATCCTGTCCGTGCTGGATCAGCCCGCGTATGCGATGCTGTCGACGCGGTACATGACGCGCCTGTTTAATCCGACGACGCCGAACCGGCCGGGCATCCACTACTACAGCATTGCGGCGCGTGCGCGCGACATGTCGGTGCTGCACCCCCTGTGGCTGCCGAAGCTCATCCTCGACAAGGCGGCGACGACCGGCTCGTGTGGCGCGGACACCGACGGCAGCCACGACGCGCGAGGCACGGCGGAGGGCGGGAACGACGGCCTCGTGAGTGTGCGCAGCGCGCAGTGGGGCGAGTTCCTCGGCGTCATGGAGAACTGGGACCACTGGGACATTCGCGGCCCCGGCGGCCCGCACCGCCTGCGTGTGACCGAGGAGACGTCGCAGGCGTGGTCGCTCAGCCGGCTGTGGTCCACGCTGCGTGACGCGTGGTCGGGCCAGCGCGCGGCGCCGGCGCCGGCGCCGCCCGAGCGCGCGTGGGACTGGCACGAGGCGGCGCTCAGCGAGTACGACGAGCGCTCGCAGGCGAGCCCGTCCGAGACGCCGCTGCCGCCGGCCGTGTACGCGCTCAGGACCCTGTACGAGAAGCAGCTGGACTCGTCCGAGGAGGCGGGCATGGCCGAGCGCCTCGCGCGCTGGATCTCGTCGCACCTGCCGACCGACGGCGCCGCGCCGGACGGCCGCGCGAGCGAGGCGCGCGCCGACGCGCCGAGGGAGCGCGATTCCGATACCTCGATGCTGCTCGAGTACCTGACAGCGAAGCGCGCGCCGTCGTCGCTGTCGGACGACGGGGCCGAGGCGCCGGACGACCGCGGCACGGCCGGCGCGCAGGCGCCGTCGACCGAGACGCCCAAGCTGCTCACGCGTGCGGAGCGCCTCTCTACGGCGTTCATCGAGCTGTTCCCGTATATGCTATATGCGGGCCAGGAGGCCATGGCGCCCAAGGACGACACGTTCGTGCGGTTCTGGGCGGCCGTGTGTCGCCACCTGCATGAGGAGGGTCTATAGTGGAGGTAGCGGCGGCTCGTGTCGCACCATGGCGCGGTGGCGGTGGCTGGGGGCAGCAGCGTGGCTCGGCGCCTGCGCCGCGCATGGCGTGTGGGATCCTGCGCTATTTGGCCGCGGCCGTCTTCCGCGCGTAGACGACGTGCTGCGGAACCTGACGTGGGGGCAGCTCCAGGTCCTGCACACGACGGACATCCATGGGTGTACGTGCGCCGACTGACGCCAGGGTACCAGGGGCACACCAAGCTCTCGCCGCCGGAGCCGAACTATAGCGGCGATTGGGGCGACTGGATTGCATTCACCGAGCACATGAAGCGCCGCGCGCACGCGCAGGGCGCCGACCTGCTCCTGGTCGATACGGGCGACCTGCGTACGTACACGCCGCTGATGCAGACGATGGCAACGGCCTGTGTGATGCCGTCCCGCGCGGCCACGCCGAGGACCGCCATACTGTCCCGGGGCACGTCAGCAACGAGGTGTTTGCGCTCGCCGAGTATGACCTGCTGACGATCGGCAACCACGAGCTGTATGACTTCCGCATCGCGCGCGACGTGTACGAGAACTTTGCGCCCAAGTGTACGTGCGGGCCACTCACGCAGGGGGCGACCGCTACGTGACGTCCAATGTGAATATTACGCTGCCGGACGCCGACGGGCAGCTGCGCTCGCGCCCCATCGGCGCGCGGTACACGCGCTTCCGGACGCCCCAGCAGGGCCTGCACATCCAGGCGTACGGCGTGCTCTTTGACTTCCAGCTCGGTGCGCCGGGCGTCACCGTGCAGGACCCCCGCAAGATGGTCGCGGAGCCGTGGTTCCAGGCGTCGCTGCGCGCGCACGACACGGTGGACGCGTTTGTCGTCGCGGGCCACATGCCCGTGACCGGGCACGACGGCTGGGACGCCGTGCATGCCGCGATCCGCGCGGTCTGGCCGACGGTGCCCATTCTCATGCTGGCCGGGCACACGCATGTGCGCGACTGCAAGATGTTCGACGACGCGTCGATGGTGCTGGAGAGCGGGCGCTATCTCGAGACGATTGGGTGGATGAGCGTGTCGAATGTGACGGGCCGCCCGTCGTTCGCGCGCACGTACATTGATGCGAATCCCCGCAACTACGTACGTATTCGCGGCTCACGCAGGCGCACCACGCGGGCCTAGCGCATGCAGGCCATCTCGCGACGCGGCGCGGCCTCTTTGCGCGAGCGACGATGGAGGCGATCGCCGCGGCGTGGAACCTGACGGAGCTGTATGGCGTCGTGCCGCAGGACTACTACCTGGACCGCGAGGCGTACGGCGCGCCGCACGCGCTGCTGACGCTCCTCGCGCAGCACATCCTGCCCGAGGTCGTGCGCCCGGCGAATGCGCGGCACACACACACGCCCACGCTGGTCCTGCTCAACAGCGGGAGCCAGCGGTTTGACGTGTTCCAGGGGCCCTTTACGAAGAACGACCAGTACATTGTGAGCCCGTTCCGCGATGCCTTTCTGTACGTCCAGGACGTGCCGTGGCGCGTCGCCAAGCAGCTCTGTGCCGCGCTCAACCGCCGCGGCGCGACGCACAACGAGCAGCCGGGCGGCACGCATCCCGCGCAGGGCGCCGCCGACTCGGTCTTCCAGCAGTACCTCGGGCAGCAGTGGGCCGCGTTCGGACAGGCGGAGGCGCCGCCGCCCGCCGCGAGCGGCCGGCCCGAGGCGGCGCGGCGCGTCGAGGCGCTCCTCGCCGAGGTCGCCGCGGACCCTGCGCAGGCCCAGGCGCATCCGCACCTGCAGGGCGGCACGGCGCCGAGCCTTGGCTACGTCACGGTCGACGCGTGCCCCGGGCCCGGGGACGACACGCAGCACGCGCCGCTGCCGTACAGTCCCGAGCAGCCCGACTATATTGCGTCGGAGCCCGTGCCGGCGCCCGCCGACGACGCTCTCGTGGATGTGGTGCTGGTGGACTTTATCGCGCGCCCCCTGATCCAGCTGCTCAACGCCGCCGACCCCGATCGCCACTACACGCTGGACGACGCACAGGCGTGGGGCCGCGTCTCGACGCAGTGGCTCTACCCCACGTACGCGCAGCGCGCGTGGACGCCGCCGGACCTGGCGCAGGCGTGGGCCGAGATGGACGTCGCCGCCAGCCGGGCGGGGTACCCGCCGCTGCCCCAGTGGGACGCGTACGCGGCGCATCCGTACGCGCCGGTGGACATGGCGCGTGCCTCGCTTGTGTTCCAGCGCTCGCTATAGGAAGCCGCGGCACGCAGGCGAGCCGCACAGGCACGCGATCGCGTCGGCGTCGTCGTCGCTTGCCTGGAACTTGTAGTCGTACGTGAGCTCCTGGCCCGGGAGGATCGGCTCTTTGGCACTGTGTGAGTCGGACGACGTACAACAGCACGATGCGTTTCTCGCCCTGCACCGTGAGGATCTTGGCCGTGCAGTTCGGTGTGCAACAGTGCTGCGTTAGTAGGCGGACGCACATTCATGAGCCGCGCGATATTGCCCTTGTTCGTGGCATCGACCACGACGTCGTCGTCCACGCGGAAGAGGTACGTGCTGAAGTTGCCCTGCCGTGAGTGTGCGCTACGCACCGCCCGCTCGTACATCTTCTCGCGGTGATCGGCCACCTGCTGCCGCACGACTTCGCCCACGTACTCGATGACCATCTCGCCCGGCGGAATGCGCTCCATCGCATACAGGCCCCAGTCGTGGATGGGGCTCTTGGCGAACCGCAGCTGCTTCTTGCGCGTCTGCAGCTGGTTGATGTGCAGAATGTCCGTGTCCGTGAGCGTCTCGCGCTTGTGCTGCTCCAGGTCCAGCGCCAGCCGCCGCGAGTCCGCGCGGTTGTTGCGCGCGGACGCCAGCGCCTGCGCCGCAGGCGCCGCACTCTCGGTAGCCCGGTTCCGGTCAGCCAGGTGCGCCGCCTTGTCCGCTGCCGGGATCCGGTAGAAGCCCTGCGCACGCGCGCTGCCTGCCTCGTGCACGGGCACAGACACCGCGGGGACGCCTGCCTCGCCGCGCGCCTCGCGCGCGAGCAGCTCGCGCAGGTAGTACATTTCCTCCGCGTCCTGCACGAGCCCAAGCGCCACCGGGTCCCAGGCGCGCTCCGGCGCGGGCGCCTCCGCGGGCGCCGCGCGCCGCGCGGGCTTGCCTTGCGTAGGCGCCCGCGCCGGCACGGCATCCAGGCGCTTGAACGACGGCAGCGCGCCAGCCGGCTGCACACGCCGCACGACCGGCTCCGCCGCCTTGTGCTC
>NW_017387828.1:0-48543 GCF_000349305.1 Malassezia sympodialis ATCC 42132 | reverse complement strand
GGCGGCGGCCCCGGCGGCGGCCCCGGCGGCTCGCTGCGGCGCTCGCGGTCCATACGCACGCACATCGTTCGGCGCGCGTGCGCGTCGAGGGTATGCCGCGGGCATGTGGAGTGGACCTGGGAGGCTACACACTATCGGTGGAGGGTTCGAGGACGAGGTCGGGGATGCTGGTGAGGCTGCGGTGCGTGGGCGCTGCGTGGGGGTTGAGCAGGAGCTGGTGCAGGAGGAAGTTGGCGAGTGTGCGGCTTGTCCAGTAGCTCATATGCGCGCGCAGCATGTCGATGTACTGAGAAAACTGGGGTCAGTGCGCGGCACGTACCGAGCTGGGCGAGTCGACGTCCATGGCATAGTCGATGCACCCGTTGGGGTTCAGCGCGTGGAAGCGGCGCTCGCCGCGCTCCATCTCCTCGAGCGGCACGGGGAGAGTGAGCGGCGTGCCTGGCTGGCTCGTTGCGCGCAGCTCGGGCGAGGTCGGGTCGTCGGAGCGTGCGCGCATCACGCGCTGGAGCAGCTTGCCCATGTTCAGGCGCGGCTTGTCGAGAGCGTCGGGCAGGTGCGCGGCGTCGCGCGGCAGGTCCACGGGCCGCATCATGCGCGCGTAGGCTGGATCGGCCGTCGCGGACATCTGGAAGCTGACGGGGTCGGTCGACGCATACACGTTGTAGATGGCCTCCACGGCGAAGCAGCCGTCCTGGCCGACCGCGTCTGACGTGGCATCGTCTGCGTCGTTGCCCGGGCGTCGGCGCGCCCGCAGCTGGGCGCCGTTCATGTAGAGGAGGAACGGCAGTGGCGAGCCCGTGCAGAAGAGGTAGCGTGTGTTGAACAGGAGGTGGGGGCTCGTGACGTGGATGTGCGCCTCGTCGATCTCGCGCACGGGCGGCACCAGCGTCGGCTGCATCTTGAGCAGGTCCGCGGCAAGCATCGAGCCGAGCGAGTGGCCCATGATCGATACGCGCCCGCCCAGCTGCTCAAACTCGGGGTTCCGCTGCACAAAGAGGCGGTACAGGCGGTTCATCTCGTGGAGGACCGCCTGCTTCATCGCGCCGTGGTGCCGCGAAAAGTAGAAGGGGATATCGAGCAGCGCCTTGGTCACGATGTTGCGCACGGCCGGGATCGTCGCATCGTTCGTGAGGTCCTGGAGTGTGTAGCCGACGTCCGGATCGAACTGCAGGCCGCGGCGCCAGCAAATGGGGATCAGCTTCACCCGCCCGCCGTTGAGCAGCGGGCGCAGGTCGGCGTCCTGCATCTGCGTGCGCATGAGCGTGCGCAGGCGGTCAATGTCGTGCACAAAGTGCATGGTCGCATAGTCCTGGTGTGAGTGCGCGCACGTACCTCGAAGAGCTTCTGGCCGATGCCGTGGATGCAGAACAGCAGCTCCGGCGGCCGACTCGACGTGCAGGGCATCGATGTATCGTCGTCGTAGCGGTCCTCGACGTCGCTCTCACTCGACGTGCTCTCGTCCCCTGGATCCTGCGGCGCAGGCGCGGGCGACCGCCGGAACGACCAGGCCTTCGACATGAAGGCCTCGCTCAGCGCGACCCAGGGCGTGGGCGACACGCTCGGGTCGGACGGCGCGACGCGCTCGCCGATCGTCCCGGCGGCCGGCGGCGCGTCGGCTGGTGGCGGAGGTGGCGGCGCGTCGGCAGGGGGCGTGTCGGCCGCCTGCATCGCCGGCGACGCTGTGGGCGTGCGCTTCGGCGGCGAGTCCGCGCGGCGCTGCCACGCGGTGCCGGAGCGCAGCCGCTCGCTCAGCTCGCGCGCATGGACGAGGCCGCGGACCAGGAATGCGTCGCGCGAAAACGGAAACAGTTTGCTGCCGAGGTGCTGCGTGACAATACGCGCGGTGTGTGGCGCCTCAAAGTGGATCTTGGCGCCGCCGACGACGCTCGGCAGGTCGTACAGCGGCACCTCCTCCCCCCGGCTCTTGGACAGCGTGCCCTTGAGGCGGTGCGAGAGGCGCCACGGCTCGGCCGTGTGGTAGGCCTGCAGGATATCCGCCTCCAGGAGGGTGTCGCATCCGATCGGGGACGTCGCGCCGTCCGACGCGACGTAGTACCAGTGCGCGCGGATCACAGGCTGGTCGTAGCCGGCCCACAGCGCGGGATACATCTGCGTGAGCGAGTGGGACATACGATCATCTGCGACAAGTCCACGTCGAACAAGCGGTCCTCCAGCACAGCGACGCGGAACTGGCGCTCTTCGGCAGGCTCGTCGGGGTCCGTAGCGCGGTAGCTCGGCAGCGCGTGCTTGTCCGGCGGCGCCGGCGGCGCCGGCGGCGGGAGCACGGACGTGTTCTCGTCCGTCCGCGACGACCAGAACGACGAGCTGAGCCACGAGCGCGCAGGCGGCGCACCGCTGGACGACGTGCCCTGCGTCGCGCGGCGCCCGGCGAGCTGCGCGTGCACCCGCCCATAGGCCTCCTCGAGCGCGAGGTTATCGACCTCGGGGAACGGCACCCAGATACGCCCGTGCGAGTGGAACCACGACGCACCGACGCCCGCATCGCGCGGCTCACGCTGCGCGGCCAGCCGGCTGGTCCCCACGACCGCCTCCATGACGAGGGAGCGATCGGCCCGTGCGGCCCGCACGCCGCCTCCACTTACACGGCGGTCCGACAGCGGGGCGGCAGGTGCATCGTCCACGTGGGGACGCCGACGAGGCAGAGGCACACGAGCACGCCCACGGCCCACGACACAAAGAGGTACGCAAAGGCTGTGCGCATGGGGCGCAGGGCCGTGAGCTCGAGCATGACCGTGCTGACCGTGCTGAGTGTGCCAGCGAGGCCGTTCTGCAGGGCGTCCAGCGCGTGGCACGTAAGCGTCGTGTGCGCGCGCGTGCGCTGCAGCGTCACAAACGCCGACAGAAGCAGAGTGGCTAGCAGGTTCGCGAGCGCGGTGCCCCATGGCCACGCGCGGCGCTCGCGCAGAGGGCGCGGGTCGTTCGCACTGCGCGGCACGTTGAGGCGCGCGAGCTGCCAGCGCGCCAGCGCGCCGGCCGGCGCCAGGACCACGGACAAGGTCACGTCGCGGTAGGATGTATACAGGCCACACAGGAGCGCGGCGCCGGCCCACGTGAGCACGCCCGCGATGGCCCACGCCGCGGCGCCGAGACGAGGCGGCACCTTGGGCACGCGCACCCGGTCCAGGGGCAGCGCATCGCCCACGGCGTGGCCGGCCCATAGGCCCGCGAGGCCGCCGGCCACGGTCGCTCCGGTCTGTGTGAGGGCGTCCATGATGCTGTGCAGGCCGTGGCGGTCCCAGTGCCCGTCGTTCGCGAACGCCTGGAACACTTGGAAGACCCACGACGAGAAAGACGTGCACGATCCTGCAAACCCCGTCGTGACGAGCACGACGCACGCGGGGTGCCATGCCTCGAGCGCGCGCTTCGTGCGTGCATGCGAGGCCCAGCCCATCAAGACGCAGCCGACAGCCTGCGCCCAGATCAGGGGCTTGATGCTCTGGCCATCGTACGTATTGAGCCCAATGAGGCCGAGGCGCGCGAGGGTGCCCCACACGCTGCCGACGGCAATGGCGCCGGCGGCCGCCGTGGCTGAGGCCATGCGGAGAGAAGGAGCCTCCACAGCACGTGGCGCGTGACGCGCTGCGACGCGTCGAGACGCTGTTGCCACCGCATGCGCCGCCGAGAGTCTGCGCGAGCGCGTGCGGACGACGAGGACGGCTCGTCGTCGCCGTCAGCGCTGCCGGAGGAGGACGAGGATCTGCGCTCTGACTTTCTCGCGGACTTTGACGAGCAGACGTTTCTTGCACAGCTCGACCTGCTCAACCCGCGGGGGCCGCCTGCGCCGCCCGGCGCGACGGCCGCGCCGATCGCAGAGGCGCCGCCGCCCGTGGCGCCGGCCGGCCACGGCGCCTATGCACCGCCCTCGTCGGACTTTTACGGCACGGCCATCCAGATCCTGACGCACATCCTCGGCAGCTCCACGCCGTACCCGTGGCTCGCCGACGGCCACACGCCACGCGCGGACGACGGCCCACCGCCCTGGGACGTCGCGTCNCGCACGCGCCGCCCGCCGCGCCGCCGCCTGTGCCGCGCGTCGCGCCGCCCGAGCCGCTGCACTTTGCTGATCTGACGTTCCCCGAGGACGAAGACGACGACCCGGACTTTCTGCCGCTCTCGCACGAGGCCGACGAGCTCGGAGCGCCCAGCGCCTCGGCGTGGTCGCGCGCGATGGACGAGGTCGTTCCTACGCGTGCCAAGAGGCGCGACGCGGCAGCCGCGTCGCCGACCAAGCCGAAGCGGGGGCGTCCACGGCAGTATACCGCGGAAGAGGCCATGGCCCGGAAGCGAGGCCGCAATCGCGACTACATGGCGCGGCAGCGCGAGAAGAAGCAGGGCGAGGCGCCCAGCCTCCCGCCGGCGCCGGCGCCGGCGCCGGCCCCCGCCGCTGCGCCCGACGAGCGTCTCGTGCTCGAGGCCGAGAACCGGTTCTTGCGCACGGAGCTCGAGCGACTGCGCGAAGAAAATGCGCGGCTGCGAGGCCGCGAGGAAATGCGCGCGTACGCAGCGCGCCTCGGCCTCGACCCGCGCGCGCACGAAGCCATGTCATAGATTTGTACAGGAGAGCTACTCATAGCGCGCACGCGGATTCCAGCCCGTGGCGCCGTGCACAGAGAGGGTGGGTGTGTGGGTAGGGGACTTGCCCAGCGCGCCGCCCTCCGAGTACGCAGCGCGGTGCGCGCCGCGCCGCGCCCGGAACGGCATGTCCAGGGTCGACGAGTCCGACGGCAGCGGATCGTCGTCGGGGGTGGCGATGCGCCGCTCGCCCCACGCGTCCTGCGCGGCGAGGCGCTCGTGCTCTGCCTCGGTGAGCCGTGCGTCGTAGAGGCGCGGGGTGTCGTGGCCGGCATAGTGCATATGGGCAGGGGCCTCCGACGCGAGCGACGCATCTTCGCTGAGCACCTCGGCCGCGTGTGCGTCTGGGTCGTCGTAGCCATTCTCGTGCCAGGCGAACGGCTTGCCTGGCTCGCCATGGGCTTGGGCGCCGTCCATCGACCATGAGAGATCATGCGAGTCCTCCTTGGGCATCGAGACGGGCAGCTCAGACGTGTACGCAGCGAGAGGATACGCCGACTCGTATGTGTCAGGTGGCTGGGTGCCGGGCGCCGGCACCAACGGGTCCACGAACGACGGCGGACGGCGCTTGGCCCGCTGGCGCCGCCGCACGAAGTAGTACGTGAGGATCGCCAGTACGCCGGCGAGAGCGGCCAGGCCGATGCCCAGCGGCACGCCTATCTTGACGCCGTTCGAGCCGGATGGGCTAGGTGCGCGCGCACGGTCGCTGCGGCCGGTGCCGCCCGTGTACATGTTGGGCCGCGGCCCATTGGGTGAGGCGCCAGGCCAGCCAGGCATGCCCGGCTTGCCGCTGTCCGCGGGACGAGGGAGCAGGCGGATCTGGTCGCGCGAGAGCTGGAACGCAGGGCCCCCTGACGCCGAGCTGTTCTGCCCCGTGTAGTAGTAGGCGATCGGGTCGCTGCCCACGCCCGTCACGCTCACGTTCGAGAGCGCAGGGTCCGCGCACTTCACCTGGAGGTGCGAGAGCTCCTGGGCGTAGTAGCCGCGCTCGCGGAACGACGCATCGGACATGTTGAGCACGCCGCCGGCCCACTGGCGCTCGCGCTTACTCGAGCCGGGCGTGAGGCCCCGCAGGGTGAAGACGACGCGCGACGGCGTCCGAGGAAAGTACGACGGGGCGTCGCTGCGCCGCACGGTGCGCACGGTAGATTGGTCGATCGACCAGGTGATACGGTCCGGCGTCCACGCGATCGTGTAGTTGTGCCAGTTCCCGAGCGAGAAGCGGGGCACCTTGGCATCGACGCCGAGCGCCGAGGGCGAGCGGCCCAGCGCCGCGAGGTTCGTCGCTACGCGCGATGCGTTCTTTCCGCCCATCGCAAAGGCGATCGCGTCGCCGACGTCCGAGGCCGTGCCGAACGAGGCGACGAGGCCCGCCGTCGCATTGAGCCGCAGGCGCGCCGTGACGTTGCCATACAGCAGGTAGTGGGACGTCGAGACGCGCGACGCGTGCGCGGCATTCATCTCCAGGAGCACGCCGTCGCTGCCCTGGCCGAGGTAGCCCGACTCGAACACGAACGGCGCCGCCGATACATCGCCGTTGTACTGCAGGAGCGGACGAAATACAGTCCCGTCATTGTACACGCTGGGCGAGATGTCCGCGTCCATCGGCACGCACACGGCATTCGACACGCACGCCGTCGCCGTCTGGCTCAGCATCGGCTGGCACCCACTCGTGCACTGCGCGGCGCCTGCACCACACTCGCCGTCTGCCGAGCAGCACGGCGCATCCGCAGGGCATGGGCGGCCCGGCCCGCACGACGCGGCGAGCACGCGCGCTGCACCGAGCACGGCACTGAGCCATCCCACGCGCATCGGCGGAACAAAGGCCCCAGCGGCTCACGATCGCTGGGGGCTGCGCACATGCGTGACCCTCGCAGTCTTACGTCAGACTATGCGCCCCAAGGCGGCGGCTACGTGAGCGCTAGGACCAATTGAACTACGCCGGCGCGCCTCGGCGCCCAGGCGTCGAAAGGCCGGCACGCGGCCGGGGGAGCCGCGAGCGCGGCCGGGGCCGTGTGGGTGCGACGACCGGCGCTNCGGCGCTGGCGCCGGGGACGGCGCGTGCGCCGGCGCGCCGGCGAGCGGCGTGGGTCGGCCTGCGACCCAGCCCCACAGGCGCGTCCAGAGGGGCGAGGCGGGGCGCGCACGCTTGGACGGCGGCCCCGCTGCGTCCGTGCCCGGCGCGTCGCCCTCGCCAAGGGCCACATCGCAGGTCCGCTTCGTGCGCTGCGAGAGCCAGTGGAACGAGCGCTCGCGCATCGCCTCGGCGGCGTCCAGCTCCCGTTCCCGCAGGTAGCGCGCCTGCAGCGCAGGTACGCGTGCGTACAGGCGCGCAAGCGACCAGGCGCCCTGCAAGTCGTCCGGCTCGAGGCCGAGTGCTTCGAGGAACGCCACAATCACCTCGTCGACGTCGACGTCGACGTCGGCCGTGTCCGTCGCTCGGAGGTGCGCGCGGAAGTGGAAATCGAGCTGTGCCCACGCCTCGTTGGTCCAGAGGCCCGCGCGAGCCTGTGCGCGCAGTGGGTGCGTCGCAGGACGCAGAGCCTGCTCAGCTGCATCGAGGAGCGCGGGCAGTGTCTGCGAGTCGTCGCCGGGCAGCGGCGGGTAGAGTGGCTCGTCGTTCAAGTAGCCTTCCTGGATGTACTGGTGGTGCACTTTGAGAATGGCCGCTGCGCGCGCAGCCGCGACGGGATTCAGACTCGACACTTCAATGCACGACGTAGGGTAGGGCCGCGCGAGCATCATGGCTCGGGAGGCCAGGGAGGCGGACAAGTTGGCGCTGAGATCTGACAGCGACGGCTCGTCGACGGCGGGCGCCGCCGGCAGGGGCGGCGCCCTTGGCGGCGAGTCGGGGGCGGCCGGCGGCACGGAGGCAGCGCGGCGAGCGCCTGCGTCAGCGGGACGTCGAACGGCCGGCGAGGGCTGCGCGGACCGTACGTGGGGCCGCAGCGCCGCCCGAGCGCGCACGGGCGAGACGTCCACGAGCGGGACACGCTGCGCCTTGACACTCTTGGTCGGCGACGGCGTGCGCCGCGCACGCGCGCCTTCGAGCGATACGGCATGGGGGACAGGCGTGCGCGCCCGGGGCGCAGGGCTCGTCGGCGCGGGCGGCGCCTCTTCCATCTGAAGCTCATCAAGATGGAGCGGCGTGTCTCGCGCCTCGGACGACGCCTCTGGCCGCGGCCAAGGCACATCGTCGTTCGCCATGTGACGCAGCTCGTCTTCCAGTGCTTCGATGCCCTCGAGCGTCTCTTCCAGCGCCTCGTCGACCATATCGTCTGAGTCTAGCTCGGCGGGTCCCGAGACGGCAGGCGCCGCGTCCTCGGTCGGCGCATCGAGCCATGCCGTATCACCGGGCGCCGTGGCCGGCACGGGGGCATCCAGCTGCCCGTCCGCCCCGTCACTAGCGAGCTCGTCCGTCGGGGTCTCGTGCTCGATCTGCGCTGCCGCCGAGGTCGAGGGAGGCCAGGGTAGTGACTCTGGCGGCGGAGTGCGTGTGCGTGTGGTATAAGAGGTCTCGTGCGAGGGGCCTGCCCGCTCGAACCAGCTGGTATCATAGAGTGCCTCGTCCTTGGCCGTGCGGCGCGGCGATGGCGAGGTGGGAAGCGCAGGGCCCTCGTCCATGGCATGCTCAAAGTCCATGTACACGGGCTCCTGCGATGGACGGGGGCGGCGCCGGGGCGCCGAGTTGGATTGGCGTGTTGTGGGCGCGGGACGCTCGAACCATGCATGCGCCGAGTAGGACGTAGAGGGCGTAGGCAGTCGACTGCGGCTGCGTGGGCGAGAAGGCTTGGGGCGCGAGTGGGCGCGAGCAGGCTCCAAAAGTGCTTGTGTTGAGCTTTGTTCCGCGTCAGCCTTCTCGGCCTCGAGTCGTTCGAATTCGAATGGTTCTGCGTCGGCTCGCTCGGCCTCGCGACGCTCTGCTTCGAGTCGTTCGGCCTCGGCTTGTTCTGCCTCAAGTCTTTCAGCCTCAAGTCGTTCGGCCTCGGCTTGTTCAGCCTCGCGTCGTTCAATCTCGCGTCGTTCAGCCTCCCGCCGTTCAGCCTCGCGTCGTTCAATCTCGCGTCGTTCAGCCTCCCGCCGTTCAGCCTCGCGCCGTTCGGCCTCCCGCCGTTCAGCCTCCCGCCGCTGGGCGTCAAGTCGTTCAGTTTCACGTCTTTCAGCCTCGCGTCTTTCAGCCTCGCGTCGTTCAGCTTCACGTTGTTCGGCCTCTCGCCGCTGGACTTTAAGCTGTTCAGCCTTGCGTCTTTCAGTTTCAAGTCGTGCAGCTTCACGTCGCTCAGCCTCACGTCGTTCAGCCTCAAGTCGTTCAGCCTCAAGTCTTTCAGCTTCAAGCCGTTCAGCTTCAAGCCGTTCAGCTTCAAGCCGTGCAGCTTCACGTCGCTCAGCCTCACGTCGTTCAGCCTCACGTCGTTCAGCCTCACGTCGTTCAGCCTCACGTCGTTCAGCCTCAAGTCGTTCAGCCTCAAGTCGTTCAGCCTCAAGTCTTTCAGCTTCAAGCCGTTCAGCTTCAAGCCGTTCAGCCTCAAGTCGTTCAGCTTCAAGTCGTTCAGCCTCGGCTTGCTCGGCCTCAGCTCGCTCGGCCTCAGCTCGCTCGGCCTCGAGTCGCTGCGCCTCTCGTTCAGCCTCGGCTTGCTCGGCTCGCTCGGCATCCTGCCGTTCCACCTCTCGCCAATCCTCAGCCTGTACATCTTCCGCCAACTCGTGCCCAGGCTGCCATGCGGGGTCCCATGGCGTCTCGTCTTCCGGTCGCCTCGACGCCCATGCCAAGTCCTCGGGCTCTGCCTCTGCCTCGGGGATCGGCCCCATCTCAGGCACGTCCAGGGCCGGCGCCTCGTCCAGCTCCATCGTTCTCGACATGGACGGCTCCCAATCAGGCGCCCATGTCGGTGCGGGCGAGTGCGCCGATGCCTCAGGTGGCATGGGCGAATGGCGCGCCTTGTCGGGAGAGCGCAGCCGCGCAAGGCGCTCCGAGACGCCCAGCGACCGATCGTAGAGGCTCGGTGTCGATGCGCCATCCGCGGGCCGACGAGTGCGTGTGCGTGCATCGGTGCGGTGCGGTGTCAGGGTGGACGAAGGCCGCGTGCGGCGCGGCGTATCGTCGCGCCACGACGAGAGGGGCCGCTTGCGTGGCGTCGCTGTGGTGGACGTCAAGCCCAAGTCTTCCCGTTCAAAGCGGCGCACCATGGCGAGCAGGCTTGCGTCGCCCTGCGCGGCCTGCATCGACAGGTCCAGGCGCGCCGGCTCGTTCAAGAGCAGCGGGTCGTCGGTAGAGCTCACGGGCGAGAGCGGCGCCTGGGCGAGCATCGGCTTGGGCGGGGAGGCAGCGCGTGCGGCGGCCGGCGGCCTCGTCGGTGCGAATGGCTGGCGTGAAGAGGGCGCCTCGACATAGTCGCGCGCAAACGAGGCGGTCGGTGCATCGCGGTCCGCGTCGTCGTCGTCGAGGATGGTCATGGGCGCGGGCGCCCGGCGCGAGCGCACGGGCGTCGTTGCCCCTGTGGACGAGGCGCTCTGGCGGCTCGCCGACCAGTTTGGCGCGGGGAATTCGCCGTAGGGGCGGAGGGCGCGCCGGGGCGTCGACGGCGTGAGGGAGGTCGAGACGTCCTGCGCAAACGCCTGGGGCCGGCGCCCCACGTGTGGTGTCGACGAGGGCACGGGCTGGGACGGCCGGTAGCTCGACGCGTCCAGGACCGACTTTAGCTCGTGCGCGCGGTCGAGGGTGCTCGGCCCCGGCGAGGGCATGGCACGATCCCCCCGCGACTTGCGCGGCAGCGCGAACGCCATCGGAGCACGGGCTGGGCGTAGCGGCGCGACGCGGCGCGTAGGTGGAGGCGCCGCGTGCGTGCCACGCGGCGCTTTCAAAACTATATACACGTGATGTACACGTGAGCGCAGGGTCTTAGCAGCGCGAGCGGCGCCGCTTCCGTTTCTTCCACACCGTCACTTGGCAAGATGACGAAGAAGAGAAGGAATGGAGGGTACGTTGCCCAGCGGCTCACACCAGACGCAACAAGCACGGACGTGGCCACGTCCCCTTTGTGCGCTGCGCGAACTGCGCCCGTGCCGTCCCCAAGGACAAGGCCATCAAGCGCTTCACCGTGCGCAACATCGTCGAGGCTGCGGCGGTGCGTGACCTGAGCGAGGCCAGTGTGTACGACGAGTACGTGCTGCCGAAGCTCTACATCAAGGTGGCGTACTGCGTTTCGTGCGCTATCCACGCCAAGATCGTGCGTGTGCGCTCGGTCGAGGGTCGCCGCAACCGCGCGCCCCCGCGCCTGCGCTTCAACCGCGACAACCGCAAGCCGAACGCGGCGGCGGCGCAGGCGGCCGGTGGCGCCCGTGCCTAAAAATGGGCCATAGCAGTTAGCCCTACGACGTCGACATAGCTACCAGTGTGGCTGTAGGTGCACGAGACACCGCAGCAAGTCGTCGGCGGCGACGCCGCCGGTGCGTGGGCGCAGCTCACGCACGAGCCCCTCGAGACGGGGCCGCGGCATGCGCTCGGCGGCGTGCAGCAGGGCGCCGTCCAGCACGCCCTTCGCGAGCGGGCGCGCCGAGCGCGGGTGGAACACCGCGCGGAATGCGCGGGGGTTGAGCGCGGCGGTGTGCGGCACGGCGCGCACGAGCTGGGTCTGGAAGAGCTGGAGCGTAGGGAACACCTTGTCCGTGACAGGCACCAGCACGTCCAGCGCGCCGTTGCGCTTCAGGAGGAGCACCTCGGACGTGAAGCACTCGTCATTGGCCGTGCGTGCGCCGCCGACGACGAGCGCCTGGACCACGTCGCCACTCGCGCGGTACTCGCAGCGCACGAGGAGGCGCTGCCCGCCCAGGCTCGTCGGGTTCGACGGCTGGTAGTCGAGGAGGCGCAGCACGCCGCGCGGATCGCACGTCACGAGCGCGAGCTTCGCGTGGTCGATGAGCAGGCCGCCCTGCAGGGCGCACGCCTGTCCGTAGTCGCGCCCCAGGAGCACGAGCTTGATCGGATCCGACTGCACGGCGATCCAGTACGCACTCCGCTCGTAGTCGGTCAGCAGCACAAAGTTTTTCACGCGCTGCAGCGAGGTGGTATACACGCCCGTGTCGAGGAACGCCACCGTGACGAGCCACTCGCTGAACTCGAGCGAGCGCACGAGCAGCCGGCCGCCCACGGCCGCGACGAGGAAGCCGCTCATATCGCACAGCGCCGTGACGGGCGCGCGCATCTCCTCGTGGCACAGCAGGCGCAGGCGCATCGCGTCGCCAGGCGCCGCGCCGGCCGCCGGGACGCTCTCGGTCACCTCCCACACATACATGTGGCCGCGCGCCGTGCGGTCCTCGCCGAACGCCATCGTCGTGCCAGCCGCGATGTACGCGCGGCGCCCCGAGCCGCGGTCGAGCGTATCGAGGTGCGCAGCGCACAGCGCCGTGACGCGCTCGCCCGCCTCGAACTCGAAGCCGTGCACGGGCGGCTCGCCGACGCGCGCGAAGAGCTCGAGCGCGCCGCGCACCGTGTACGTCGGCGTCGGATCCTGCGCCGGATCGCGCACCGGCCGCTCCTCGTCGTCGTACAGCACAAAGGCGGCCGGCTGCTCGGACGCCGCCACGAGGCACCCCGTCTCGTCGTGCGCGACGACATGCGTGTAGCTCCGCCCGGTGCGCCACCGCGTGTACGGCACGAGACTGTCGAGCTCGCACGCCTCCCATGCGAGCTCGCACGCATCGCCGTCGTGCACACACACACACACGCCCTCGTCCGGGTGCGCACACAGCGAGAGGAGCGGCAGGTCCGTCTCGAGGCACTGCAGCGCGGCCTTGCGCGTCTTGACGACGACGAGCGAGTGGGCGCCCGTCACAGCCGCGCACGGCATGCCGTGCAGCTGCAGGGGGACCACGGCGTCACTCGCGGCGGCCAGCATGCAAGCTTCGGCGAGCACAAAGCGCAGACGCGCCGCGTGCATGCGCGCCTCGTACACGGCCAGCTGCCCGTTGGTATACTGCACAAGCATTGCCGGCACGTCGCCCAGCACGCACAGCTTGATATGCTGCACGTCCAGCTCATCGACCTCGTCGGCCGGCGTCTCGTCCACGCACCGCGGCATGGCGCCGAGCGACGTGCACGACCACGTGCGCTCCATGGAAGGGAGCGTGTGCAGCGCGAGGTGCCCCTCGGCGCTCAGCACCGCGAGCTGGGCCTCCGCGCCGAGGCCCAGGCCGAGGCACAGGTCCGCGTACGCGCCGGGCAGCTCGGCGAGGCACGTCCACGCCACGCCGGCTGCGGGCGCGTGCCACACCTGCACGCTCCCCGTGTCGAGGACCAGCACCACATACGCGCCGTCCACGCACGCGTGCCGAATCGGCGCGGCGGGGCGCACGGGCGGCACACTCGAGGCGGAGCCGTCCGCGTGGAGCCAGCGCGCCTCGTGTGGCGTCACACGCACGACGCCCGAGAGGGTCGTGCCGCAGGCCAGGGTGCGCTCGGTGTACTGCTGCACGAAGCGGGGCGGCGCGTCGCGCTGCAGCTCGTACACGAGGCACTCTTCGCCCCACGCCGCGAAGAGCAGCATGGATGTGCGGGTGGTGTGTGCTCCCCACACGTACTGCGCGGGCGCGATGGGCGCGCGTGCCGAGCAGCGGAGGCGCGATTCGAGCGTGAGCAGCTGGCGCTCTCCCGCGACGACGGTGCGGGGCGCGAGGTGCCCGTGCACATTGCGCAGCGTGCCGATCGTCAGGCCATGCACTGGCGCGAGTGTAGGGAGCGTGTCGAGCACGCGCAATGCGAGGCGCGCGTGTGCAGTGGGCGCGGCGGCCGGCGCCGCGGGCGTCGCGAGTGACTCGCCGTACAGCACCACGTCTTCGTCGTCGACGGCCATGGTCGGCGCGGAGGGCGCGGCGTCGATGGGCGCGGCGCTGGCGACGGGCGCGGCGTACAGACACGTGTCCTGGAGCGTCGACGCACAGAGGATCGCGCCGCCCGGCAGGCGATCGACGCACGCGGCGCCGGCGTCGCGCATCGCGTCGACAGGCGCGAGCGAGAGGGTCGTCAGCGAGCGGCCCTCGAGCGTGCACTGGAGCGCAAACACGTCGCCGCTGTGCAGGAAGAGGAGCGCGCGCGTCGACTCGACAAACACGAGGCGCGAGTCTTGCAAGTCGAGCTCGAAAAGGCTGCCGTCGGGGGCGGCCGCGCGGGGCAGCGACCATGTCGAGGTGGCCGCGGACCATGCGCTCACGCTGGTGCCGACGAGGCGCCCTGTGAGGTCGAGGTGCGCGAGCGCACTGGGGGTCACGAGGAGGACGCCGCCCAGCGCCTCGGGGCACGCCTCGACGCCCAGGGTGTCGTACGGCAGCGGCTCGCTCGTCACCGTGACCGTGTACTTGGCGAGCGACAGCTCGAGCGTGATGAGGCACACGCGCAGCGTCTGCTTCGCGTCCGAGAGGCTGCCGGTCCACGTAAGCTCAGGCTCGTACAGCACCGCGAGCGTGGGGTTCTGGAAGCCGGGTAGGAAGCATATGTCGCGCACGTTGCGGATCGAGGCGTCGACGTCCTCGCCGAGCGCGAGCACGAACGACGGCGCGTACGGCTGGTGGGTCGCGAGGGCGGGATCGCGTGCATCGTCGAGGCCCAGCTCGGCGGCGTCCTGGTACAGCGGGAGCACGGCCACGGCGTCCTGAGGGAGCAGGAGCGCTGCGCAGCGGCTCGCAGGGTCAGCGCGCAGCGCCGGCACAAACGCCGGCGGCAGTCCCGCGGCCAGCTGCGGCGCCCGCTCAAACGTGTGGATCGAGATCGTCTGTACATCGCCCGCCACGTCGTCCCACTCGAGGAGCGCGAGCTTGGCGTCCGTGAACGACACAAGCAGGCGCTCGCGCCGATCGACCTGCGACGCGATCGTGCGCACGACGACCATACCTGTCACTTGGCCAAACAGACGGTGCGCACGCACCTGCACGAGGCGCAGGCCGTCCGCTGTGTGCCGCGCCTCCCACACAGTCAGCAGGTCGTCGCGCGCGAGCACGACATGGCACGCGAGCCGCCCGCGGTGCATGGGCCACGTCCATGGGCCCGCTTCCGCGTCAGGAGGCGTGAGGTGCACGCCCACCCCGCGCGCAAAGCCACTCGCTGGCACCCGCTGGTAGTGCACCGCGCAGGCCATCGTCGTGGTGGGTCGAATTAGTCAGGGTATAGCGCGGCCTCCACTATGGATCTGAGGACGACACGCCGTGCGGCTTGGGCGGGCCGCGTGGCTTGCGCTTGCGAAAGAGACTGGATGTGGGCTCGGGGGCCGGCGCGTCCGGCGCGGCCTTGGTCTCTGTGGCCGGCTCCGCCTTGATAGGATGGGCCGCGTCGCCGGCGCGCTGACGCTTCGTTACGATCGGCACGAGATCGGACTCGTCGTCGTCGTCCAGCGAACGCTCTACGAGTGCAAAGTCTCGCGCTGCCTGCCGCTCCTCGTGGATGGGCGCCGGTGCGGCCGGCGCTGGCTCCGCGGCCGGCGCGGCGGGCACCACCGTCTCCCACGCGCCGATCTCGGCGGTCTGGGGCGCCGCCCGGGGCGGAGGAGCTGGCGCCTCGTCCTGGAGACCCAGCGAGGCCGCCGTCGTGTAGTGGGCCATCTTGTCTGAGGGTCTCCATGCCGCGGCGCGCCGCACCGGGTCCGGCCTTGGTGCAGCGCTGGGCGCCGGTGCCACCGGAAGCGGGCGTTCAGCGCGCCCACCATCATACCGCGCATGCTGCCGAGCCGCTGCCTGCTCGATCCGCTGCATGGTCCGTTGCTTCTCGTTGTCCGCGCGCCGCTGTGCGTCCGTGTCGCGGTGGAGTGCACGAAGAGCCCGCTCTACATTGTGTTTGTGCCGCAGACCACTCTCGTGGTGCCGCCGTGAAGGTGGATCATCATTGATGGTGACTTGGCAGTACTTGCACGTCCACCGCTTGCGTGAGATCCACACGTCGGCCATGAGCGCCAGCGCGTCGGGAGCGTGGAGGTAGGCGCGGCGCCACCGCTGATCACGTGCCAAAGAGTCGGGGGTATCTACGGGGTGCCTAGCTAGAGCGCGGTGCCTCCTGCTTGGGCCTAAACGAGGCGTCTGCGCCGTTCGACGGGCTTGCTCCGCGCTTTTCAGGCGGCTGCGCATGGGGCGTGTGGGGCGAGCCAAAGAACATGGGCAGCGCTGAGCGATCGAGGTGCGGGACCGGCACCATATTAGGATGATATAAGCCCTGCGTCACATCGGGCGCAGAGGCGCGCATCGAGAGGTTCGGCTGCGTGCGCCGGCGCTTGAGCGCAGCGTGGGGCATGGGGGCGGGGCTGTCTGGCCCGTCGTCCGCGCGCTTGCCCTTCGCGACCGGCGCCCAGCCGGGGTGGAAGAGCGGCGTGTCCATCGCAGGCGCGAAGGGCGGCGCCGGCACCCCGCCCATGGCATGCGACGAGAGCCCGGCATCGGCGCGGCCCATATCCAGGCCCTCGTCCTCCTCGTCCTCGTCCTCCTCGCCCTCCTCGCCCTCGTCCGCCTCCTCTCTCAGCAGCGGCGCCGACGACGGGCCCGCCTGCAGCGACATATCGGATGCATCCGGCGCATTCAGACACTCTTGGATCAGGTTGCGGCCCTCGGGCTCCTTCACCACGGCCTCCAGCTTCGGCGTCGTGAACGTATAGACCAGTCCCGTCTGCGAGACGACGAGCAGCAGCACCTGTGTGCCGGTGAGCGTAGCGAGCTCGTATGCCTTCTTCATAATGCCGGCCTTGCGCTTGCTAAATGTGATGTGCCGACGCGAGTCGTCGTCAATATACTCGATCTTGATTTTCCGGCGCCCCGTCCGGCTGTCCTTCTCGCCCTTGGCGGGCGCGCGCCGCCGGGCGTTCGTGCGCGTCGCCTCATTCTCCTGCGGCTGTGGCGCAGTCGACGGCGTCGAGGTGGCCTCGGCACTCGGGGCTGGCGCGCGCGTCGGCGTCTGAGCATTCGGCGACACGTTCTGCGCGTCGGCCGTCGCGTGGCTGGTGGGCACGCTGCTGCCTGGGGCCGGGAAGCCCGGCGCAAAGTTGGGCGGCATGGCCATGAGGCCGCCTGCCGTGGGCAGGCTGCCCTGGCTGCTCGCCATCGAGGCCATTGGAAAGGCCCACGGCCCGCCCTGCGACGTGATCGCCTCGTACGGCTGCCCTAGCGGCAGCGCGCCAGCGGGGATGGGGTACATGGATGCATAAGGGCCGTGTTCCTGAGACGTCGACTCATTCAGGAAACTGCTCATGTCTACCCCAGATCCATTCAGCGTGTGCAAGGGTGCAGGATTTGGCATGGCAGGACCGATGCGTGATAGGCGAGCCCAACGGTTTCCTAAACGGGAGTCGGTCACGAAGGGGCATGCGTCCAATTTGGGGTTGTTTACACACGCCCCTGTGCCACCGGGCTGCGCCAGGCCACATCGGAAAAAAACGGACCAATCAACACGTGCCTATGAATCTAATACTCCTCGGCGTCCAGGCCGTCCTCGTCGCCCAGAGCCGTCTCCATGCCCACCTCCTCGTAGTCCTTCTCGAGCGCGGCAAGGTCCTCGCGGGCCTCGCTGAACTCGCCCTCCTCCATACCTTCGCCGACGTACCAGTGCACGAATGCGCGCTTCGAGTAGAGCAGGTCGAACTTGCGGTCCAGGCGGCTCCAAGCCGTCGAGATGGCCGTAGTGTTCGCGAGCATACACAGCGAGCGCGACACCTTGGCCAGGTCGCCGCCCGGCACGAGCGCCGGCGGCTCGTTGCAGATGCCGATCTTGAAACCGGTTGGGCACCAGTCGACAAACTGGATCGTGCGCTTGGTCTTGATCAGGCTCACCGCCGAGTTGACATCCTTCGGCACCACATCACCGCGGTACAGAAGACAGCACGCCATGAACTTGCCGTCCCGCGGGTCGCACTTGACCATCTGGTTGCCCTTCTCGAAGCTCGACGTCGTCATCTCCGCGACGCTGTTCTGTTCGTGGAACGCCTTGTCGGCAGAAATGATCGGCGCGTACGTCGCGAGCGGGAAGTGGATACGGGGGTAGGGCACCAGGTTCGTCTGGAATTCGTTCAGGTCCACGTTCAGCGAACCGTCAAAGCGCAGCGACGCGGTGATCGACGAAACAACCTGCGCAATCAGACGGTTCAGGTTCATGTAGCTCGGCGCGCTGATGCCCAGGTTGCGCTTGCAAATGTCGTAGATCGCCTCGTTGTCCACCATGAACGAGCAGTCCGAGTTCTCCAGCGTGGTGTGGGTCGTCAGCACCGAGTTGTACGGCTCCACCACCGAGCTGCTCATCATCGGCGCAGGGTACACCGAGAACTCCAGCTTCGCCTTCTTTCCATAGTCCTGCGCGAGGCGCTCCAGCAGCAGCGAGCCGAAACCCGAGCCCGTACCGCCACCGAACGAGTGGAACACAAAGAAGCCCTGCAGACCCGAGCAGGCATCAGCGAGCTTGCGCACACGGTCCATCGTCTGGTCGATCAGCTCCTTGCCGACAGTGTAGTGGCCACGCGCATAGTTGTTCGCCGCATCCTCCTTGCCAGTCACGAGCGTCTCGGGGTGGAATAGGTCCTTGTAGGGGCCGTTGCGCACATCGTCCACAACATTGGGCTCCAGGTCCACGTAGATCGAGCGCGGCACGTACTTGCCTCGGCCCGTCTCGCTGAAGAACGTCGAAAAACCATCGTCGCTCTTCGACTTGCTCTCCTCCGTCACACGGCCATCAGGCGTCAGGCCGTGCTCCTGCAGGTAGAGCTCCCAACAGGCATTACCAATCTGGATACCAGCTTGACCAACGTGAAGCGAAAGAACCTCCCTCATAGCGAGTGTGTCTGAGCTCCAAAGTGACGCAGAGCGAGTAGACAAGGATCGCCTCGCCGCGCCTCGCCGGGCGGGCACGACGCGCCTCGAATTGCAAACATGCCACTCCCACGCGTCGGATCACGTGAATTAAGTACAACAGCTACTGAGTAGGGGCGGGGGGCGGCGGCGGCGGCGGCGGCGGCGGTGGAGGACAGGCCGCCGTCCAGTTGAGCACGGCGGGCAGCAGCGCGGGGAACTTGGGCGAGCCATAGCCGGTAGCCACGTCCCAGCCAGCGGTGGCTGGAAAGCCAGCCTCGCCGCAGCTCGCAGTTGTGCCATCATCCACGTCGATAAAGCCACCGTGCGCCGCGCCCAATTGTCCATACAGCAAAGGATTCAAAAATCCCAGCAGCGGCTGGCCACCTGCCACACGCGCATCGTTGAGCAGCGCCACAATGGACGCAAAGAGGGGCGCCGAGCCGCTTGTGCCCGAGCTCGTTACATTCTGTCCGCGCAGGATCTCAGTAAAGGAAACGGAGCGGACGGCCACATCCGGATACGCACGACCTCCCGCATCGAAGAGACCTGCAAACGAGTCTCGAACGACATTGTCCAAATACGGCTGCACCACGTCATTTTGCCACGCAGGCCGACGAAACAGGTTCGAGAACCCAGCACCGCTAACATACTTGTCGGGGACCCTGCCGACCGCCTCGTCGATCATGCCGTCCGTGCCACCGACCGTCGTCACATAAGGGCACGATGCGGGGAACATGGGCATGAACTGCTTTCCGTCTCCACGGATCGTGCAGCCGTCGGGGCTCAGCGACCCGAGTCCTTCGTCCCCGCTGCTTGCCACGATGGTCACGCCACGCATGCCCAACACTGCAGCGTACTGGCACACGCGGTCAGCATACGTACGCGGCACGGTATGCTCAAAGTCTCCATAGGAGATGGAAAGAACCGACGGCAAGGCATCGTCCTCGAGATGCAGCAAGTAGTCCAGCAGGTGCAGGAATGGCTCATTCAGGTGCCCAAGCTTGTTCATGCCAGTTCGAACAGGCGGCCTGCCGCTGGTAAAGTACAAGACAGGCTGGATCGGCCAGATTTGCGATGCCAATAGTTCAATGTCCAATGTAGCCTCGGCGTGGCCTCGCGTGGGGACTGCGTGCTTCGCGTGGTCGTCGATGGGCACAATGGGGAGAGTCACATTGACCGCATCGGGGCGATACAGCTGCATGAATTTGACCAGATCCGACCCCTCGGCAATTTCGCTGCCAAAGTTGGCCGTGCCAACGCGGATTTTCTCCGGAACTTGGGGGGTATACGTCGACGTGCCGTACAGGTCACGAAGACACCCAGGGTCGCTGGCGCAGCCCGAGGCAGGCGCATTGCGTGTCTCAAGATGCGGGGTCTTGGAGCGGCGCTCGAGCCGCGAATGCTGGCGCATAAGCCTGTGCTCATGGGTATCTAGAACGGCCACATGTGGCTGGAGGGTCAGGGGCATCGAATACGTTTCCGAATGTGCGAGGCGGGCCCCGTGGCCATTCTCGTACTCGTAAAAGGTGGCCGAGAACAGACGAGACGCCTCGGCCACATTGGTTCGGACGGAGAGGGAAGGGATGTCCAGGGTGGCGTTCGCGTCAGCAAGCCAGCGCCGGGCCATAGAGGCGGCCTTACCGGAGCCTTGGATCAAACTGATGGCCTCGTCCTTGGAGAGATATTGGCCGTACTGGGGCGAGCATGGGGCATTAATGCGAGCGGATGCGGCATCAATGTCCGATTGATTCGCCGGAGCAGCGAGATAGACTGTCACCGGCGCATGGGCGGGTGCCCTGCGCACTTTGGTCCACCCCTGAGGTGCCGATCCTATTGCAAAGCTGGATGCCAGCGAGGAGAGGGCCAGTATCCCTATCGCCGCGATAGCGGGCCAAAATGGCATGAGGGGCAGGCGATAGGAACCGGGGCAGGGGCGGACCCCTGATTCGCAAATTTTGCCCAGGTTTCTGCCCACGTCTTAACTTAAAGAGCAGGTGCTCATCGTGGAGTAGACGCATGAAATGATGAGGTCATGTGTACTAAGCGAACGAGACAGGGATGACAAAGCGTACCGTGGACTGAGCCGCAAAAGTTGCCCGCGGTTGTTGCAACGACTTGGCGCCTCGCACGGCACACGATTCGTCTGAACAGAGCGGCGCCGTTTGCGTGTGAGAGCCGTTCGTGTCGTACTTTTGTATAACACCTCTCACTCATCAGATCAGGGCCGATTTCGACATGGAAACGTCCCCTCGGTCCTCCGAGGAGCTAACCAAGGAGACGCTCCGTTCGAGGACGCGGCCACTTGCGTCGGAGATGCCCAGCCGCCGGACGTTTGCCTGGCGTATTCGGCACATGTCGTACGAGGAATTCCGCGCGCAAGAACCACCGCAGGCGCGCCTGCTGCGTCTGCGCGGCCTATTCGACTTGCTAGTCGATCAGGATAGCTCGTCGGCCTTGGCAGGCGGACGAGCGAAGCAAATGTGGCGCGCGCGCGCAAGTCGAGCCAGATACGGTGCAGGAGGTGATTTGGCGGTAGGAAGTTTGGTGTCGCCGCCGCTCACCGCTACGACAGATGGCACGGGTCACCAAACGCCGGTGCGAGAATGGCTGTCGCTCGTGCGTCGTAACCGCTATGCAGCCGAGCTTCTGGCAGAATGCCGCACGCGCCGTGCAGAGCTCGAGAAGCGTGATCGTGAGAAGCACTCGCAGCACGACGAGAACCACAGCTCCCTGCACAGGCAGTGGCACTGGCTTGTGTGTATGGTGCGGGAGGAGGTGGGCACGCCCCCTGTCTCGCTCCTTCAGCGCGTGCGCCACTGGATTGGCCACAGCGACGAGTCGCCACTGATGCACCGCGAGTCCGGCTGGAAAGGCTCGCGCGTGTGGGGCCTGCGTGCCATGGAAGGCCGCACGAACAAAAACGATACCCATGGGCCGCCTGAAGACAAACAGTCCAAGGCGGAGCGCGTGCGCCAACGGCAGATCGAGTGGGAAGGATTCGTGGCCTTTGCTGAAATCCAGGAGCGCGAGTTGTATCGTGCCTTTAACGAAATGGATACCAAAGAGGACGGCTTGTTGGACGAGCAAGAGATCTGCGCGGCCCTGGAAAAGAGTGGGCTTCGCCCGGCGCAGCCTGTGCTGGACGACCTAATCGCAAGTTTGGCCTCGTCGGGCGTGCAGGACGTCAAGGAGCTGCATGAAAAAGATTTGTATGTAACGTTCCCCGAGTTCCGCGACTACCTGCTGCTGCTGCCGCGCAAGCCGACCATCTCCGAGATTTACCACTTTTACCAGGTGCGCAAGGCGGTGGGGCTGTTTGGCAATGAGGGTATTTTTGCCGAGCTGGGGCACAATTGGGGCAAGTCGGCGCGCGGCGTGACGTCGGTCAATTTCGACGGTGATACCATCTTCTCCGGTGAATTGGCCGACGAATCGACGACGCATCCAGAGGGCCGTACGGAAAATACCAGCACCAAGGGGCCGAAGTCCGATGTGGTCAAGCTCGATGTGGCGCTCAAGTTCCTCCTGGCTGGTGGCATCGCCGGCGCTGTGAGCCGAACGGCCACGGCCCCGTTTGATCGTGTCAAGGTGTACCTGATCACCTCGCAGGCCGTGTCACCTGCGGCCGGGACGCCGGTTACTCGTTTCTCGCCCCTGGGTGCCCTGGGCCATGGCATCTATGCGATCTACCAGGAAGGAGGTGTGCGTGGCTTTTGGCTCGGCAACGGGCTGAACTGCATGAAAATTATTCCCGAGTCGGCGATCAAGTTCTTTACCTACGAATACATGAAGCGCTTTTTTGCGCGTTACGTTGATGGCAAATCGGATTCGCGGGATATTAGCGGTATGAGCCGCTTTATCAGCGGCGGTGTAGGTGGGATCACTTCGCAGTTGTCCATCTACCCGATTGAGACGCTGAAGACGCGGCTCATGTCGAGCATGTCCAACCCAGGACATGTGCGAGGTATGGCGCTCCTGGGCCAGACGGCGCGCGAGATGTGGGCGCGTGGTGGGCTGCGGGCGTACTACAGTGGCCTGGGTGCCGGCTTGTTGGGCGTCTTCCCGTACGCGGCGATCGACATGTCGACGTTTGAAGGCACCAAGCTGTTTTACCTCCGGTACACGGGCAAAGACGAGCCTGGCGTGCTTGCCCTGCTGACCTTTGGCAGTTTCTCTGGGAGCGTGGGCGCGTCGATTGTGTATCCGCTGAATTTGATCCGAACGCGTCTGCAGGCGTCGGGCACGCCGGCGCACCCGACGGTGTACAAGAGCTTCTGGGACGCCGCGTACCAGACGTATGCCAAGGAGGGGTTCCTCGGCTTTTACCGTGGCTTGGGCCCCACGCTGGCCAAAGTTGTGCCTGCTGTGTCTATCAGCTATGTGGTTTATGATCATGTACGTAACGAGCCACTCACCTGCAGGCAAAAAAGAGCTTGGGAGTCGCGTAGCGTTGCGATTGGGCCCCGCAAGCAGAATGTGTCGTTACCCCGCATAGAGGGTCGCGTCCGGTAGAGGGCGTGGCTGCCAGGCCCATGCATGCGGACGACCAATGAGAGCACGTGCGTTTCCGGCCACGCCGGTCTTTGCAGGCCAGCCGGGCTCGGCCGGTGCAGAGAGGCCAGACCGGCCGGCAAAGGGCCCGTGACAATATAGATATAGGGCCGAACCCCGCATGTGTAATTTCCTAACCTGATTCACCATGACATGGAAGGACAGCCTCCCTATGGAAACGCTGGCGAAGGAGCGGTCTAATCCTCCCTTCGACCTGGATGCAATGAAAGTCGCGAACCACGGCTCGCAGGAGCGGCTAGACTTTAAGCGCAAGGTCATGCTCGAGCTGGAACGCAACAAGGCCTTCTACAACGACGACTTTTACGACCTGACGAAGGACGAACTCCGCGTCCGCACGTTTATCAAGATCGGCAGCATTGTCAACTGGCTGCAGACCGAGAACCTGGACCTCTTCCATCAGCGTCTCGCGGTCATCTCGGTGGCCGACCCTGGCTTCTGGACCCGCTTCGGTGTGCACTTGGGTCTCTTTAGCAACTGTGTACGCTCGGGCTCGACGTCAGGCCAGTTTGCCTACTGGGTGAACCAGGGTATGCTCGCATGCAAGCGGTTCTACGGCTGCTTCGGTATGACCGAGCTGGCCCATGGCAGTAACGTCCAGGGCATCGAGACGACGGCGACATTTGACGAGAACACGGACGAGTTTATCATTCACACGCCGAACCTGGGCGCGACCAAGTGGTGGATCGGTGGTGCGGCGCACTCAGCGACGCACTGTGCGGTGTTTGCGCGCATGATCGTGCACGGCAAGGATTACGGCACCAAGACCTTCGTGGTGCAGCTGCGCGACATTGACACGTACGAGACGCTCCCTGGCGTCACGATCGGCGATATTGGTAAGAAGATGGGCCGTGATGGCATCGACAACGGCTACATCCAGTTCACCTATGTGCGCGTGCCGCGTGCGCACATGCTGATGCGCCACTGCCAGGTGACCCGCAGCGGCCAGGTGACGGAGCCGCCGATGCAGCAGCTCGCCTACGGTGCGCTGCTCACGGGCCGTGTGATGATGGCCGTCGACTCGTCGAACATTGGCAAGAAGGCTATCACCATTGCTGGCCGCTATGCCGCCGTGCGCCGCCAGTTCAAGTCGGACCCCAACAGCGAGTACGAGACGCAGCTGCTCGACTACCCTATCCACCAGCGCCGCCTGATGCCGCTGCTTGCGCAGGCCATTGCCTTCCAGTACTGTGGCCAGCAGCTCACTCATATGCTTGAGGACACGACAAGGGCGCTCGACGCGCTCGAGCCGGGCGACCCCAGGCTCATGGACGTGATCGAGCTGCTCAAGTCGACGCACGCCTCGAGCTCGGGTCTGAAGGCGTTCTGCACGTGGGGCACACTCTCGGCCATTGAGGTGTGTCGCCAGTCGCTGGGTGGTCACGGCTACTCGTCGTACACGGGTCTGGCGCCGTTGTACAACGACTTTGCGGTGCACTGCACCTGGGAGGGTGACAACACGATCCTGGCGCTGCAGCTGGGCCGCGCACTCATGTCGGCCTACGGAGAGTCGCGCAACGGCAAGAAGCAAGGCGAGGCGCTCGCATACCTGAATGACATTGACGCGACGCTGCGTGCCCGCTGCTCCTCGAACGAGGAGCTCAACTCGCTCGCGGGCATCGAGGCCGGCTGGCTCACGGCCTCGGCGCATTTCGTCAAGGTGGCCTACGACGAGTTCCAGCGGCTGATGCGGGCGGGCGACTCGCGCGAGGCGGCCGCGGAGAAGTGCTCGCAGCTGCGCTTTGTGGCGGCGAGTGTGCACACGACCGGCTTCATCTTCCGCCAGTTCCGTGCGGCGGTAGAGGCGATGCCCGAGAAGAACGACGGCGTGAAGAAGACGCTGGCGACGGTCGCGCTCCTCTATGGTCTGTGGCAAATGGAAGAGAAAGCCGGCTTCCTGCTCCGCTCGGGCTGGCTCAAGCCGGAGCAGTGCGACTTCCTCACGGTGCGCGTGACTGAACTGTGCGCGGAGGTCCGCTCGTTTGCGATCCCGCTCATCGACTCGTTCGAATACTCGGACTTTGTCATCAACTCGCCGTTCGGCCGCTACGACGGCAACGTGTACCGCGAGTACTTTGACATGATCCGCCGCAACAACCCGCCGCTCAAGCCCCACCCCTACTTTGAGACGCTAGTCAAGCCCCTCATTTTGCGGAAAACGCAGGAGGTCGAGAGCGTGGGTGAACTCATGAACCTCGATGAGGAGATTGAGGAAATCCAGGTTGAAATGAAGGAAGCACTGGAGGCCGCTAGGAAGGCCTAAATGACGATCGTAGCATTTCTCCTCTTGAAGGACGCATACCTCTCTTAGCTCTGAATTTGACGTGTTTGGCATGTGGAGATAAATGGGCAGTTTCCGCCCTCGGCTTAGGTGCGACGGCGGTGCATGCGCCTAGCGCGGACTTTGTGCTACCCCCCCGTACGACGTCAGCCAGGGCAGCGTGCAGGCATGGGCAACGCACCACCCCCCGCGCGCCCCCTCCTGCTCGTGCTGGACCTGAATGGCACACTGCTGTACCGAAAGAAGCAGAGCAACGGACGCAGCGTGCCCAGCGGGCCTATCACGCCGCGGCCGTATCTGCAGGCGCTCCTGCGGTTCTGCCTGGGGCCCTACTACGACATGAAGAATGGCGAGCTCGCGAAGGAATGGCCCGAGGACCTGCGCGACAGCGCGGCGCCCAGCCACCAGCCGTTCGGCTCGCAGTACTGGCTGCGCAGTGGGCACGCGGCCTGGTGCCCGCCGCCCACCCCGGTGCAAGTGGTGATCTGGTCGAGTGCGACGAAGGAGAATGTGAACCGCATGGTCGAGACGATCATGACCAAGCCTGTGCAGCGCGGTCTCCTGCAGCGCGTGTGGGCTCGCGAGACGCTCGTGGTGCCCCGCCTGCTCGGCGTGAAGGTCGACACGACGAAGGACCTGAGCATCGCGTGGGACGAGCTGAACCAGTGGGAGCGTCACCTGTGTACGCGCAGCACACCACTGAGCGCGCCCTCGTTCCTCTCTCGCGCGCGCGCCGAGGACCGCCTCCTGCACTTCCGGCAGGACCGCCGCGCATGCGAGCGACGCCAAAAGCGCAAGGAGGTCGGTGGCGACGTGCCCAGAGCGTTCGCGAACGTGTCTGACGAGCTGTTTGCCGAGACGCAGTTCCGCCTCAGCGACGACGGCGCGCACTCGTCGTACGGCCCGCTGCTGGACGAGCCGTTCGGACCCCGGAACACCGTCCTGCTGGACGACAGCGCGAAGAAAGCGCGGTGCCAGCCGCTCAACCACATCTGCATTCCTGACTATGGAAAGTCCCAGGCGCAGCGCTACCGTGAGTACACGTCGTCCACTTCGTCTGACGTGGCCGAGGAGGACCTCGACGACTACCTGCTACAGTTCGTGGGCGTGCTGGACGCGCTCCTGCACGTCGACGACGTGACGCAGTGGGTGCGTGATGGCGGCGTCGCCACCTTCTCAGATACCCAGTCGCCAGAGGAGCGGGCCCAGTGGGTCGCGCGCGGCCGCGCGGCTCTGACGCGCCTGTGCATTCCCATAGTCCCGTAGCGCCGCGCCGCACCGCACCGCCTCACGACGCGTCGGCCGACGACGCCCGCGCGGCCAGTGGCGTTGCGGTGGAGGGCCGCAGGCTGCTAGTCCACGTGACATGCACGTACGCATCGTGGCTGGCTGGACGGCGGGCGGTGAAGGCACGCTGCCTCGCCTTCTTGAACATGACGGCGCCGCCGGACGGCGCTCACGCACCGGCGTCCGACGCTGGCATGTCCAGCGAAGACGCCCGGCGCGCTCGGCACATTAGCTTCTCACAAGAGCAGCTGCTGCGCGCCCAGCTCGAGCAGCTGGGCCTTGATCCCAGCGCGGACGATCCGCCCCCTGATCCGTGGGGCGCAGCGCCGCGGGACGCTGCGCAGGCGTGGCCGAGTGCGAGCCCGTGGGCTCCGATCGACTCTCTCGGTCTGCCGGCCTCTCGGCCCTGGGACGCGTCCGCCGCCCCCGTCGGTGGCGCACCGGCCCTGGGCCTCCCGCCGCGCGGCGCCGGCGCCATGAACCCGTCCTTCCGCTTTCCCTCGTCGCAGCCGACGTATGTACCGAGCTCTGCACCTGCTGTACCGCGCGACAACGTCGAGCAGCAGCGGCAGGCGATCCAACAGCAGATCGAGCTGCTGCAGCGGCAGCAGGAGCAGCTGCAGCTGCAGCAGCAGCTCTTGCGCGCGCCGGGCGTGCGCTCCGCGGAGCGTGCCGGATTCAGCGCGGCGCCCGGCGGACCGACCTGGTCGCACAGCTCGCCGCGGCACGTCTCGGGCAGCGAGTCGACGAGCCTGCGTGTGCCGCCGCTGTCGTTCCCGCCGCGGCATGCGGCGGACGGCGGGCGCGCGCCCCAGGCACTGCGCGAGACGGACCGCAAGCCGTCGCACACGCGGCATGCGTCGTACCAGCTGTCGTCGGAGCTCTCGCCGCAGTTTCTCATGGCGGGCGGCGGCCTGCTCAATCTCGCGACGCTGAGCGTCAGCGGCGGGTGGGGCGACCTGGCGGACGGGTTCTCCGAGGCCCCGGCTGAGCGCGCGAGTGGCAGCGGCGCGCGGCACATGCGCTCGAGCAGCACGTCCGCGGCGCAGTGGCGTGTCCCGACGCAGGAGGACCTGCAGGCGGGCCTGCCGCAGGCGCAGGCGCAGCTCGCCGCCCTGCACCGCAGCCGGCAGCAGATGGCCCCGACGATGCACGGGCGTGCCGCCTCGCACGGCCGCTCCGCCAGCGCGGGCGGCAGTGCGCCGCGCCGCGCCCTGTTCGGCAGCTACCTCCCGCAGTCGAGCCTGCCGCTCCTGCTCCTGGCCGGCAAGCTCGTCGTGGGCGTCATCCGCGTGAACAAGCGGAACCGCAGCGATGCGTGGGTCTCGACCGAGGTGCTGGGCCACGACATCTTCATCAGCGGCTCCAAGGACCGCAACCGCGCGCTGGAGGGCGACCTCGTCGCGGTCGAGCTGCTCGATCCGCAGGAGGTGTGGCAGACCAAGCGCGAAAAGGTCGACAAGAAGAAGCGCAAGGAAGAGAGCAGTGGCGCCGATGCGCCCGCGGCGCTCACCGCGCCCGTGAGCAGCCGGCGGCCAGACAAGGCGCGCGACGACATGGAAGTCGAGGGCGCGCAGCTCGGGCTGATCGAGGACGAGGAGGAGAGCGAGCTCTCTCCGCCGGCGCTCGCCGGCCACGTCGTGGCGATCGTCGAGCGCATGCCCGGCCAGATCTTCCCGGGCACCCTGGCGCTGCTGCGCCCCAGCAGCGCCGCCACAAAAGAAAAGCAGCAGGCTGAGCGCAGCGCGAGCGGCTCCGCTGCGCCCCCCGACGACGACGCCGGCGCGCCGCGCCCCAAGATCGTGTGGTTCCGTCCTACGGACAAGCGCGTGCCGCTCGTCGCGATTCCCGCGGACCAGGCGCCCGCGGACTTTTGGGACGAGAAGCGGCAGGAGGTGTACAGCCGGACGCTCTTTGTCGCGTGCATCAAGCGGTGGCCGATCTCGTCGCTGCACCCGTTCGGCGCGCTCGTTGACCAGCTCGGGCCGATCGGCTCGCTGGCGGCCGAGTCGCAGGCGCTGCTGCGCGCGCAGTGCCAGAGCCACACGACGCCGTTCAGCGACGCGGCGCTGCACAGCGTGCCGGGCAGCACATGGACGATCCCGCCGGCCGAGCGCGCGCGCCGCACGTTCACTGCGTTTACGCTCCGCGCGCGCGGCCCCCGCGAGCTCGCGTTTTCCGTGGACGCCGATGGCGCTACCCTCACGCTCGGCGTGCACGCCGCGGACATTGCGCACTTTGTGCCGTCCGGCTCCGCGCTCGACCGCGAGGCGCGCCGCCGCGGCGCGTCGGTCGCCCAGGTCGACCAGCTGCACGACATGTTCCCGCCCAGCCTGCTCGCGCATGTGGCGCTGCACCCCGCGCGCGAGGCGCTCACGCAGTCGGTCGTCTTCACCGTGGAGCACGGCGCCGTAACGCGCGTGTGGATCGGCCGCAGCCTCGTGCGGATCGCCGAGGACGTCGACGCCGATGCGCTGGACGCGGCGCTCGCCGCGCCTGCCGAGGGCGTCCTCGCTGCGCTCCCGGCGGCGCACGCGCTGCTGGCGCGCTGGCGGTCCGAGCGCGTGGCGCGCGGCGCCCTGCTGCTCCCGCGCTCGGCNCCGGCGCAGCTGCCGCGCGCGGTGCAGACGCTCCCGGCGGCGGCGTGGCCGGCGGCGGCCGCGCTGCTCGCGCAGGCGCTCCCGGCGCCGAAGCTGTACGTGCCGGGGCTCGTGGACATGGCGCAGTTCTCGCACTATTCGCTGGCGGAGCCGCTCTACACGCTCTTTACGTCGCCCCTGCAGCGCTTTGCGGACGTGCAGGTGCATCGGCAGCTGGACGGCGTCACGCAGGGCGTGCTGGGCGAGCAGGACGCGGAGGCCGTCGCGAAGCTGGCGCAGCAGTGCCAGGTCAAGCTGCGCGCGGCGCGTGTGGCGGAGAGCCAGAGCCAGCACCTGTACCTGTGCGACTGGCTCGCGCGCACGTCGGTCGACACGCTGGCGCCACGCGAGGCGCTGGTGATCGCGGTGCACGCGACGTCGTTCGACGTGCGCGTGCCGTCGCTCGCGGTCGAGAAGCGCGTGCACCTCGACTGCCTGCCCCTCGACGCGGCGCACTGGGACGAGCCGAGCCGTGCGCTGACGCTGCAGTGGCGCGCGGGCGTGCATCCCATCGCGTGGCTGGCGCAGGCCATCGACGATGCGGCGTGTGCGCGGCTGTGGGCCACGCACGGCGCGCGCCTCGTGCTGGCGTCCGGCAGCGCGCAGCGCATTGCGCCGCTCACGCGCCTTGCCGTGTATGTGTTGGCCGACATGGACAAGAGCCCACCGATCCTCAAGGTGGTGCGTGTGCCCCCCTCCGGCCTGTAGATCTGGATCACCTGTGCATAGCTATGCGACTACGACAAGGGCACCTGGTACTTGTGCAGCACCTCCTGCACCACCGCGCTCTCCTCGGCCGGCACCTGCGCGAGGAGCGCGGGCACGGTGCCGGGATGGCGCGCGCTCGCCGCGCCGAGCTGCCGCGCGAGGTACGCGCCGAGGTCGTGGCCGGCCCATGTGGCGGCGCCGGCCTCGCGACTCGGTCCGGCTGCGGCGAGCTGCGAGAATGAGGCCTGGAAGCCCTGCTCGTCGAGCTCGGCCTCCTCGTCGACCGCCTCGTCGGCCGCGGCCGCACTCTGCGCGAGGAGACGGAGTGTGGCCGTAGCGAGCGGTGGCCACGCTGCTGTCTGTGCGCCGGCGAGGAGCGCCTCGCTCTCGGTCAGCAGGCGCACGAGGCCGGCGAGGGTCGGGAAGCGCTGCCTCGCGGTCAGCTTCGCGAGGTCCGGCGCCACGACGTTCTGTGTGAGCTGCACAAAGAGGCCGGGCTGCACGCTCTCGAATGCCTGCACGACCTGCTCGGGGTACCCGTCCTGCTGCACGCCGCAGAAGAAGCCGAAGAACGCCGCAAACTGCTGCGAGAACTTCTCCGTCTTGCTCGACTGCAGGCGCACGAGCATGAGCGTGAGCACCGGCTGCATGTACGGCCGCATCACGTCGACGGGCAGCTGCGCGAGGAGGGCGCGCAGCAGGTCGAAGCCGTAGGAGTCGTTCAGCCGGCTCGAGATGAGCTTCTGGTAGATGCCGAGGCACGACTCGACGTGCCCGTGCTGCACGAGGTACGCGGGCGACTGCGCGAGGTACGCGCGCAGCAGGCGCACAAGCGCCGGCACATGCCCACGCGACTCCCACAGCGCGGGCATGAGCAGCGGCGGCAGCAGCGAGCGGTACGCATCCGGCAGCTCACGCGCCGTGTCGACGGCGGCGTGCGCCTCGAGCAGCTGCGCCATGATCTGGAACACGTACGGCATGTACTCGGCGACGTCCGCCTGCAGCAGGCCGGTGAACACGGGGAACAGGTGCTCTTCCGCCGCGGCAATCTGCGCCGCCGTGCGCGAGCCGGCGACGCGCACGAGCGCCGACACGGACTCGAAGAGGAACTGCGTGAACCGGGGGTTGCTGGGGTTGCGCGCAGTCAGCTGCACAATGTCGCGCAGGTGCGCGAGCACGTCCATCGCGTACGGCTCGACCGTGTGCTGCGCCGTGAGCAGCACACGCATCACGCATTTCATTACGTGGTCGTTCTCCGCGACCTGCTCGGGCGTGGCGCGCTGCTCGACCGTGGCGAGGAGCGCCTGCAGGATGCCCTGGCTCATCGGCGCCATGTCGTCCGGGGTGAACATGCGCTGGCCCTGCGTGCGCAGGAACAGGATGCGCTCGATCGAGATGGCCGCGTAGGTGCACGCCACATAGTGCGGCGCCTGCAGGTGGTGGATCAGCAGGGGCAGCACGCTCAGCAGCTGCTCCTTCGTCAGCTGGTTGCGGAACGTGTACAGGTACCTGATCGCGTCGACCTGGAGGATCGGGTGCGCCTGCGCCGCCGCGCTGCCCGGCTGCAGGTCCTCGAGCACATGCTCCGAGAAGAACTGCACCACATCCACGCGCGCGTTCGTCGCCGAGACGCCGTGCTGCATCGACGAGCCCTGCGCGGCGATGGACGTGAGCAGGTACAGCGCCGCATCCTTGCGCCTCCAGTTCTGTGCGGGGTTCGCGCGGTACTCGGCGAGGTATGCGTGGATGTGCCGCAGGGCAAGCGCGGTGACCGGCTCGGCGAACTGCTCCAGGAGCGCCCGCACAAACTCGGACGCTGCGCGCCGGCGCGTATCGACCTCCATGCTCTGCTCCAGGTCGCGGCGGATGTACTCCATCGGGTTGTCCTCGAAGATCTCCTCGTCGACGTCCCGCAGCTGCATGTTCGGCAGGACGATCGCCGTGCAGAGCTGCTCGAGCGTCGCCTCTGCCTCGAACATCTCGCGCTGGTGGCCCATCCGCACCACCGCGGACAGGAAGCCAATCGCCTTGCTCACAATCACGTCGTACTTCTCTGACGTGCTGTACGTGCCAAGCATGTCCCACACCGCCTGCACATACTCCGGCAGCTGCGGCAGAACGTCCAGGTACCGCTTTGCATACAGCTCAAAGATCTCACACACGCTGCTGCGGATCTTGTCGAGCGGGCTCGGGGCCACGTCGTCCTCGTCGCCCAGGAGCTCGGCGCGCCGGAACGAGAGGAGACTCGTAAACATGGGCGACAGCATAGGGATCGCATCCTCGAACTGCGGCGGCAGGTCCTGGGCCGACAGGTCGTAGAAGAGCTGCAGCAGCAGCATCAGGCACGTCGCCAGCGGCGGCATGGTGCCCGCGGGCGTCGCGGGATCGAGCAGCATCGCGTGCATGCGCTGCAGCAGCTCGAGCAGCGGGTTCGCCATCTTGCCGAGCACGAGGTTGATCTCGGAGTACAGGGCATCCGAGCGGAACTGGCTGCGCCAGCGCCGGAAGATGGCATGCGACGTCGCCAACACCGACAGCAGCACTTGGTGGTGCTCGGTGCTGAGCTGCGCGACGAGCTCGTCAATGAGCTCGGGCCACACGTCCGGGAAGTCGCTCGCGGCCACCAGTGCAATGCTCTCGTTCATCTGTGACAGGATGGCCTGGCTCGGCATCGGCCCACTCGCGAGCGCCACCAGCACCGGCACGAGCTGCTGCCGGACGGCGGCCTTCTCCTCGGGGAGCACGGCATCTGATGCCTCCTCCGTCTCGCTGTCCATGTGCCAGCGCATCTTGCACAGGTTTTTAAACTGGATCGCGGCCGCGAGCCGGATCGCTGTCGACGCCGACTCGGACTGCACGAGCGCAAGCAGCAGGAACGCAAAGCGCGGCTGCCCTTGCAGCTGCGCCAGCTGCTCCTCAGCTGCCTTTCGCTGCGCTGGATTCAGCGTCTGCTGGAAGAGAGACGCAAGCGATGCCAGCTGCTGGGGATCCGTAGGGTCCATGTCGCTCGTCGCCGAGACCAACACACGCGGCGCCGACGCTTCGCTCGCATCACGTGCCATCGGCTGCGGCCTCTTCGTGACTCGCACTACGATGGTCCCTCCGGCGCCGCGGCCGCCCCCGGACGCGCCGTGGGTCGTGCAGAAGTATGGTGGAACGAGCGTGGGCAAGTTCCTCACGACGATCGTCGACTCGATCACGCCGTCGTACCTGCAGACGAACCGCGTCGTGATCGTTTGCTCGGCGCGCTCCGGGCAGACCAAGGCGCTGGGCACGACGAACCTGCTGCTCCAGGCGAGCCAGGAGGCCATGTCGTCGGCCTGTGCGCCGCTGTCAACTGGATCGACACCCATGTCGTCGTCGTTCCATGGCGGCTCGCTCTCGTCGTCGCAGATCGAAGGCGCGCCGTCGTTCCACGCTACCGTCGACAAGATCCAGCAGGACCACCTCGACGCGGCCGCGACGGCCGTGCCGAACAGCAGCGAGCTGCGTGCACAGCTCGAAAGCGACATTGTCGCCGAGTGCGATAGCCTGCGCGAGTTCCTCCAGGCGGCGAGGATCCTCAACGAGGTCTCGCCGCGCTCGCGCGATGTGATTATGGGACTGGGCGAGCGCCTCGCGTGCTGCATCGTGTGTGCCGCGCTGAAGGACCGCGGCATTGCGTCGGACCTCATCACGCTCGAATCGGTCGTGAGCGAGATCGACGAGGACATTGTGCGTCCGCCGTCCAACACCTGGGAAAGCAGCAACTATCTGGAGCAGCCGTTCTACGACGCGCTCTCTGTCGTGCTCGCCGACAAGATCCGCGCGTGCAGCGGCGTGCCGGTGGTCACGGGCTACTTCGGCAATGTGCCCGGCTCGCTGCTCAGCCAGGTCGGCCGTGGCTACACGGACCTGTGTGCGGCGCTCTGTGCCGTCGGCCTCAAGGCGAGTGAGCTGCAGATCTGGAAGGAGGTCGACGGCGTGTTTACTGCGGATCCCCGCAAGGTCCCGACGGCGCGCCTCGTCCCGTCCATCACGCCGGAAGAGGCCGCCGAGCTCACGTACTATGGCAGTGAGGTCATCCATCCGTTCACGATGGAGCAGGCCATCAAAAAGTCGGTGCCGATCCGCATCAAAAACGTGGAGAACCCGACCGGCTCGGGCACGGTCATCTTCCCTGACCACACGTCCGTGTCCGTCGACGACGATATCCGGCACGATCCCTTCGTTGACGGGCATGTCGAGCAGCCTGGCCCGCCGTCAGGCTCCTGCACGCCGGACGTCGTGGCGGAGCGGCGCAAAGCGCCGACGGCCGTGACAATCAAGGACAACATCCTCGTGCTGAACGTGCACAGCAACCGCAAAACCATCAGCCACGGCTTTTTCGCGCGCATCTTTGGCACGCTCAACCGCTACGGCGTCGTGGTCGACCTGATTTCGACGTCGGAGGTGCACGTGTCGATGGCCATGACGGCCGAGCTCAAGCCGCGCACGCTCGAGCGGCTCAGTGCGGAGCTGGAGCACATTGGCACCGTGAGCGTGCTGCGCAACATGGTGATTCTTAGCCTCGTCGGCAAGGAAATGCGGCACATGGTCGGTGTGGCTGGCCGCATGTTCAGTACGCTCGCGGAAGGCAACGTCAACATTGAGATGATCAGTCAGGGCGCGAACGAGATCAACATCTCGTGCGTGATCCACGAGGCCGCTGCGCTCAAGGCACTCAATCTGATCCACTACTCGATCCTCGAACTGTCGCCCAAGCCATGCAACATGGAGGGCGGCACCTTTGGGCGCTCGTTCTTCTAGCTATCTTCCACGCTCGGTAGCACACGCATAAGCAGCTTGCCCGTCGTTCGACGGCTCAGCAGGTCACGCTGCGCCGTCTGCACGCCCTCGGCGCTCAGCACATACTCGCGCCACACATTCACATGCAGCGTCTCGTGCTTCAGCATGTCCAGTAGGAGGCCCGTATAGTGCTCCATCTCGGCCTGTGTCGCCAGGTAGTTGTAGAGACTTGGGCGCAGGAGCTTGATGTTCTTCGAGGACAGGCGGTGCAGGGACACGGGCTCTGGCACGCCACTCGACTGTCCAAAGCTCACGAGCGTGCCGAGACGCGCAATCAGCTCAAAGTCGCGGTCGAACGTCGACTTGCCGACCGAGTCGTACACAACATGCACGCCTGTGCCGCCCGTCACCTCGTTCACACGCGCCACAAGGTCGTCGTCGTACAGAAAGACATGCGCAGCGCCGTGGCGCTTGACCAGCTCAGCCTTCTCCCGCGTAGATGTAGTACCGATCACTTTGGCGCCCAGGTGCGTCGCGATCTGCACGAGCAGGAGGCCAGTGCCACCGGCCGCCGCATGAACGAGCACCCAGTCGTCCCGCTGGACCGCGTACGCCGCGTGCGCCAGCGTCAGCGCCGTTAGGCCCTGCGTCAGCGCCGCGGTGGCGGTGCGGGTATCGATCTCAACGGGCAGCTTGACGACCCGCCGACGCTCGACGAGGATGCGCTCCGCAAACGAACCCGTCGTTAGCGCCACAACGCGGTCGCCCTCGGCCAGGTCCGTGACATGGGCGCCGACCTCAACGACGCGGCCGCCACACTCCTGCCCGAGGGTCATCGGGAGCTCAGCGGGGTACAGGCCCGAGCGGAAGTAGGTGTCAATAAAGTTGACACCTGCGATCTCAGGCTTGATGAGCACGTCATCGGGGCCGCACTCGGGCGCCGGCACCGTGTCGCACACAATCACGTCGAGATCGCCAGGCTGGTGAAACCGGATGGCCTTCATGTGGAGTGAAGAAGCTACAGATTCTTGATAAAGTTTATGGCCTTCCCGAATGCCTTGGCGGGCCCATGCTTTTCGCCGGGGCTCTCACCTGTAGCACAGCAGCAGTGCGACGCATTCAGGTCAAAGTCCTGTGCCTGCAGGCACATGACACGCGCCTTCCGGTTGTCCCATCCGTCGTCGACCTTCGGTGTGCAGTGGAACATGCACAGGACGCGCCCGTCGCTCGTCGGCACAAACGACGCATGGCCGGGACCGTAGGGGCCGCCCTTGGAGCGCTCGCTCATGAGCAGCGGCGCCGAGCGCTTCTTCCACGACTGGGGGTTCAGTGGGTCGTTGCCCACGAGCGCCAGGAGACCCAGCTTGTAGTCGCATGTCCAGCTGCCATGCGCACTGTACACAATACCGCGGAAGCCGGAGAATTCGACAAACGATGGGCCCTCGTTCACGCCGCGCTTGCCGCCGTCAGGGCGCTCCCAATGCTCGGTCGGCTTCGAGATGGTGATCAGCGTGTCGGGAATCGCCTCCGTCGGCGACGCGAGCTTGACGAGGAACAGGTCCTGCTCGGTGTCGGAGTTGTCACCGATGGGCCAGCCGGAGTAGCAGCAGTACAGCTGACCCTGCAGCGTGAACACGGTCGCATCAATCGCCCAGTGGTCCGGCACACCCTGGAGGGGGCCCAGGAACTGCCAGCCGCTCGGGTCCATAGGGTCTGGGTTCTGCGAGCGCAGCACAAGCGTGCGGTGCGACGCGGGGCCCTGGCCCGGCTTCTCACCACTGAAGTAAATGTACCATGCACCGTTCAGCTGGTGCAGCTCCGGCGCCCAGATACCAGGCGCCCACCCCGAGCCATCGGGACGCCACACCAGGCTCTTTTGCGGCTGGTGGAAGTCCTCGATGTTGTTCGAGGCCCAGATCTCAATGCGGTCACCCAGCGTAAAGGTCAGGTAGTACTGGCCATTCGCTGCGAGAACCCAAGGGTCCGGCATATCAACATTCGAAATAGGGCGGCACGACATGGTGGAAGTTGGGTCGGGCCGTGCGTGGCTCGAGCCATGTCAAGTGATCGAGCGGGGCCGGAGAAACCTCAGCGTTGGATGTGATTGGTTGTGTATCTGCCACCTCCACGATCACCCGCTGCCGAGACGAGCCCCTGGTCTGTCGCCTTGGATGCCCGTAGTATCTTTTATGTCCTCAGTTCGACTCCGCCTCGATCTTCTTTCGTACTTCGGAGTTCCTGCGTCCCACATGGGGCTCACTCTTAGTTTGCGATGTCTCCAATGAAAAAGTGCTTAAGAGTGGAGGATGCAGTGCCATTTCCGGTTCGGTCTTCCGTCGCCGTGACACCGACGAGCGCAGATATGTCTATAAAGGCATAGACCCGCCCTATGGTTGCGCCACATGGCTAGTCTCCTGCATCAGATCGTTGCCCTCTGTGCGGCTGTGCTCTTGGCCCTCCATAGTGCCGAGGCAGCGCAGTTTCACTGGCATCCGAACGAAGTCCAAGGCACCGCATGGGACTACATCGTTGTCGGTGGAGGTCTATCGGGCCTCGTCGTGAGCCGGCGCCTGGCTGAAGAGAAGGGCACGAAGGTGCTGGTGATCGAGCCAGGTACGGACGAGCGCAAGAATCCCGACATCTACAAGGTCTCCAAGTACGGCGCCGTGTATGATACGCCGCTGGACTGGGCCTTTAAGACCACGCCGCAGGCTGTGATTGGCAACCACACGCGCAAGATCCGTGGGGGCCGCGTGCTGGGCGGATCCACGGCCATTAATGGCGCCGCATGGAACCGTGCTGCCAAGTCTCAGTACGATTTGCTGGGTGACATTGTGGGCGACGACCGCTTTAACTTTGCTACGCTGCAGTCGTACATGAACCGCGCCGAATCGTTTGTGCCGCCCAACGCAGCGCAGCGCAAGGCTGGCGCTGACTATGTTCCCTCAGCGCACGGCAAGAATGGCCCTCTGTCCATTGGTTTCTCGCCTATCCACCTCGCCAAGCGCATGTTCACGGGCCCTGCGCCCCGCGTCTTTATAGAGGCGGTCAACGCTGTTCTCCATGCGCCCACGCTCCGTGACCAGTGCGATGGTAACAACACCGGTGTTGCCTTCACGCCTACGTCGATCAGCCAGCAAGATACTCGCCAGGCGTCGTATATGTACCTGAATGGCACGCACGACAACCTGCACATCTTGCTGGGCAACCGCGTCACTCACCTGCTGTGGAACGACGGCACTCCGCGCACGGCCACAGGGGTTCAGGTGCAGGGTAAAGCGGAGGACAAGCCGACGGTCGTCCATGCGAATGGCGACGTGATCCTCGCGGCCGGTGCGTTGAACACGCCCGGTATCCTCGAGCGCTCGGGTGTCGGCGCGAAAAATGTCCTAGAGAAGGCGGGCATTCGGCAAGTAATCAACCTGCCGGGTGTGGGCAAGAATCTGCAAGAGCAGACGATGAACACCATGGGCCTCAAGGCGAATGTCAACTACACTGGCGGCGGTCCGTCGAATACGATTGCCAACTCAAACATCTACCAGCTGTTCCGGAATGCCACCCAGGTGAGGAAGTACATGTACGAGCACCTGGACGAGTGGTCGAAGAAGCTGCAGTCGCAGGGCCATGTGGTGCATGCGAGCACACTGCAGCAGCACTGGAAGTACGTGATGCACTCGTTCCTGGAGCAGGGTGCGCCAGTTACGGAGCACTTTTTCGACACGGGCTACCCGGCCAACTCGTACGGCATCGACACGTGGTTCCTGCTGCCTTTCTCGCGCGGCTCGGTGCATGTAACGTCGCCGGATGCCTTTGCGCCGCCGACGCTGGATCCGAACTACTTTGCCGTGCCCATTGACATGGATTTCCAGGTCGCTTCGATGCGCACGAACCGTCGGCTCTTCCGCCACATGAGCAAGCAGCCTGGGTTCGAGCAAGGCGAAAATGTGCCCGGCACAGACCTGGTGCCAGACAATGAGAATAACTACGATGCGTGGCGCGCGTGGATTCTTGGTCTGGAAGGCAAAGGCTACGGCTTTGGCACGGTGTCGCACCCGATCGGCACCTGCTCGATGATGCCCCATGCCGATGGTGGCGTCGTCGGACCACGCTTCTCCCTGTATGGCGCGACCAATGTCCGCATTGTTGATGCGTCGATCCTGCCTGTGCAGGTTTCGGCGCACCTGTCTAGTACACTGTACGGTCTCGCTGAATTCGCTGCCGATATGATTCGCGACCGTGACTGATTTCCTATAGCATTACAACCGTTTCAACTCGAATTTTCCCTTCATATATCTCGCCGCAATGACGAACACGGCGCCCACCAGGAACGAGACACATCCAAACGCCTGTGCCCCGGTGAACTTGCCATCTTGGATGGTAATGAGGCGGCCCGCAATGGGGGTGCCGCTGAGTCCCGCAAGACTAGCGACAGAGAAGAAGAGGCCTATATGCATGCCATTCTTGCTGACATGCGGCGATAGGCTCGGCACAGAGGCGGGCGCCAGGCCCATCATGGCCGCAGAAAACAAACCGTAGAACACGACAAACGCCCACATGCCCGACATACTTTTCACAGCCATCCAGCAGCCCGTGAGGATACCCAAGATCACCATGACAGGGATGATCGAGTTGATGGGGCCTATGCGGTCGGCGATGATAGCGGGTATGATGCGACCGGGGAAGCCAATGCCGTTCATTACAAGCATGAGGTTGAACGTCGTCGAGTCGTCGGCCTGGAACTTTTCCTGCGCAAAGGTACGCACGAAAAAGAAGGCCACAAAGTTGCCCCAAAAGGCAAAGAAGCAGCCCAGTGTAAACAGGGAAAAAGTAGGCTCCTTGAATGTGGACAACTCCAGTATAGGCCCACGCCGTGGCGGGACGTAGGGACGGATCAAGATGATCGCAACCACGCCATTAAAAAGCATGACAAAGCCCATCACACGCACCGTCCACCCGAAGCCAATTGAGGGGAGGAGCGTTTCGGCAATAGCGGGAAAGATCAGGCCACCCGTCGATGTGCCACAGGACATCAAACACATTGCCACCACCCGGTTCTTTTTAAAGTAGGATGACACGACTGAGACGGCCGGCGCAAACGCAAATCCATTGCCAATACCCTGGCATACACCTTGGGCAAGCAGAACCTGCCAGTACTCTTTGCACACAGACGTTGTAAACACGCCCACCATCTGCAGACACACCCCCAATACGATCAGGTGGCGCGCATACCCTGCATCTGATGCTCGACCAGTGATGATCGACATGCCAAAGAGGAAAAAGATCTCAAGGGATCCAATCCATGCAATATCTGAGGGGGAGTGCTGTAGGTTATTCACGTAGTAGGGCTGGAAGATACCAAAGGACGTCATATAGCCCCACCCATTCAAGACAAGCAGATGAGCACCGAGCACCTGGAGCCAGCCCCTCAGGCTGCCATCGGGCGGCTCTTCACAGGTCTGAGTAACCTGCTTCTCCAGCACCACCTCCTTGTCTAGAGAGCTGGATGGGCTCTCTATGCGTTCCATCGAGGTGACACGCTATCTGCGCGACTACACTTTTTTCTTGAGTCATTTGATGCTTACGTCATTACTCGGATCCGTCGGATTTGGACCTGCGCATATCGGTATAGCCGAGCTGTATCTCTCTTATCTATCCGGGACCTGGCAGCATCGTGCCGACTTGTTTGGGAGAGGGGCCCTCTTGATGAATCTAGTCTCACAATAGTGCGTCAGTAGTCGCGCCCACCACTGCGCGTCGGCGTAGACTCCGGCCATGCTAGCGCACGCGGCGCGTCATGTGGAGGTTATCGCAGCCGTCTCTTGCCTCGACCCACCATGGACCACGTCCCCACGCTGGACATTCGCCGCTACGATAGCGAGCGGGACGCTTTTGTGCGAGAAATGGGGCAGACGTTTCAGAAGTATGGATTCTGTTGTGTGAGTGGGCACGGGATCCCTTCGGAGGTAATCACGTCCGCGTACGAGGCGTTCCAGGCATTTTTTGCACTACCAACGTCTGTGAAGCAGAAGTACCACATACCTGGCATAGGCGGCGCGCGAGGATACACTCCCTTTATGGTCGAGACGGCCAAAGGGTCTCAGTGGGCTGACCTTAAAGAGTTCTGGCACGTCGGCCGCGATATACCTCGGGACTCGAAGTATGCCGACGTCATGGCGCCGAATGTATGGCCATCCGAAGTGCCAGCATTTCAGATGCAGGCGCGCCAGCTCTTTGATGCGCTCGACAGTCTGGGCGTGCGCATTTTGCGCGCCCTCGCCCTCTATATCGGGCTGCCCGAGACATTTTTCGACCGCATCGTCGATCAAGGCAACTCGATCCTCCGGCCGATTCACTACCCGCCTATGGCTGAGGAGGATGTCCCGAATGTACGGGCAGGCGCGCACGAGGACATCAACTTGATTACACTGCTGGTCGGTGCAAGTGCCGAGGGCCTCGAGGTCCTCAGTGATGGGGCCTGGCTGCCTATCACGACACAGGGCGATGCGATCGTCGTCAACATCGGCGATATGCTGCAGCGACTCACCAACCACGTATATCCGTCGACCACGCACCGTGTCGTCAACCCCCTGAACGAAAAGAGGGGCAAACCGAGATTCTCTGTCCCCTACTTTCTCCATCCCAACCCTGATGTGCCGCTAGACCCGCTTCCCTGCTGCATCACGCCGGAGAACCCATCACGGTATTCGACGTCGCTCACGGCCCACGAATTCCTGCTCGAGCGTCTTCGCGATATCAAGCTCCTTTAGTCATCACATCTACTTATTGGCTCTAGATATGCCCGTCACGGTCGCCATGACGATCATCACGGTGCTGGGCCCGTGCTTGCGCACCCTCGATAACCCGGCACTGTACCATGCCCTGAGACAGGCATCGCAGCAGGGTGGAAGCGTTATAGCTCTCTTTGTCGAAGACCCCACGCAGCGGCGGCCGGGCGCTGCTTTCACGTGGTGGACACGCAAGTCTCTGCCGCTCCTCCGCGCGCAACTTGAGCGTCTCCATGTGCCGTTGGTGTGTCTCCAGGCATCCTATCCAGCGGTAGCCAATATTCTAGTACAGAAAAAGGGCATTGAGAAGGTTTATGTGAATCGGCGCTGGGGCGGGACGACGGCGGAGCAAGACGCGTCCTTCACACGAATCCTAGAGCAGGCCGACATCGCTCTGCAAGCCTATACGGCGCACACAGTGCATGAGCCATGGGATGTCAAGACAGGACAGGGAGGCTACTACCGCGTCTATACGCCCTTTTCAAAAAAGCTGATGTCGATCCAGCCTCGCCTGCTCGACGAGCCCCCGCCACAAGCGGCTAGCTCGGCGGACGGCGAGGGAGAGGCATTGGTCCGTGCTTGTCGAGACTCGGACGCGGTCGAAGTCCTCGATTGGGACCGCCCTGCAGAGCCGTTTGATCCTGCGTGGGCACGCAACTTCTCGTGGAAGCCCGGCGCTGAGCAGGCGGAGCATGCCCTGCGCACTTTTTTGGAAGACCTGCTGCATGACTACCAGACAAACCGGGACCTGCCCTATGAAAAGGCGACGTCGAGATTATCGCCCTACCTCGCCCACGGCGAAATTAGTCCCCATCGCGTTCTGTACGAAACTCGCAAGACTCGCTCACAATTTCGGTCGGGCCAGAACAAGGCCGCTGTCGCGTCCGCCGATACGTTTGAGCGTGAGCTCTTCTGGCGCGAATTCAACTACCATCTGTTATACCACGAGCCTGATCTCGCGGAGCGGAATCACAATCCGCGGTTTGACTCTTTTCCATGGGAATGGCCGGCGAAGGCCCCGCAAGTACAACAGGCGTGTCAGGAAGACACTCACTCTCGTGGTGACGAGCACGCCGCGCTCGAGGCACGGGCTGCGTTCGAGTGCTGGAAGTCGGGTCATACTGGCATTCCGTTGGTCGATGCGGGAATGCGTCAGCTGTGGGAGACTGGATGGATGCACAATCGGGTGCGCATGGTTGTCGCCTCGGTGTTGACGAAGAACCTGCGGATTCATTGGCGCCTTGGCGAGGCTTGGTTTTGGGATACGCTCGTGGATGCGGATCCTGCAAGCAATCCCGGCAACTGGCAGTGGGTCGCCGGTACCGGTGCCGATGCCGCCCCGTTTTTCCGCATTTTTCATCCGGGTCGACAGGCGGATCGTTTCGACGAGCGCTGTGCGTATGTTCGCGCCTGGGTGCCTGAGCTTCGACGTGAATCTACCCAGTCAATTTCGGACCGGTACGAGAAGGGCCAGGCTGATTCAAAATATATATCATCGGCGCTATCTCATCCATCACCAGCCAGTGCCTGGACCCAGTATCTCGTGGACCCGAGCGCTACCGAGAATAAGGGGGCTCTCTTTCGGCGCAGTCAAGTGGCGAAGCCAGAGGATGATTACCGGTCGCCCATCGTCAACTTGAAGCAGAGTCGAGCGGCTGCCTTGGAGGCCTATCGAGGGCCCCGTTCAGATGAAGATCGGCCTGCTAAAAAACCTAAAGTAGAAAAGTAGGATCGTTTATACTCATGAGCCCCGGCCCAGGCTAGGAAAGCCTGCCTGTTCTGATTCATGTCGAATTCTCGTTGACCAAAGGTCTGAGAGATTTTGCTTTTCCAATGTTCGTGCCCGTACGCTTCTCGTTGCCAACGCGCATGACCGCTTGGTCCACCGGTGGATATCCCCTGAGAAGCATGTTCAGCTTATTAATCGGTTCCAGCCGTTGCATGTCCGATTGCTTTTTGGTACATGGAAATCCGGCGCTCGAACCACACGGGTCCAAAAAACGACGGTACTTAAGCTCGCCCTCAGTAACTATTGTCGACCACCATGTTCTCCCAGCTCATCCACTTGGCATTGCTTCCTCTTGCTGTCTTGGCTGCCCCCGGGCCGGAACCATTGAGAGACCACGACCTGTTCTGCTTCCGCCGTGAGCCGGACCTGTCCAAGTTCAGGAACGACGGAACAGCGACGGGCCAAATTTGCGACACTCTCACAAGTGGCCGTTATGTTTTCAATGCTGACGAGACTATTTGCAGAGTCAAGGATTATGATGTGAAGTGGTTCCAGGAGCGCTGCCAAAGTCACGTCGACGAGAAGGCCCCGAAAGGCACCAAATTTAGTGCTGGTACCACCATTCAGACTCCACTTGAGTTTGATCTGTACTGCTTTAGCTATCCTTCGGATATGGGAAAAGGCCCACACAGTGCCGCGAGGAGCAGACTTGATATCCAGGCGACGAAGGATGTATGCGGTACACTCTCAAGTGGCAAGTACCAAGATGAACCGACGAAACGGTCGTGCAGGGTTGCCAGCTATGACGTGCAGTGGTTCACGGATCGTTGCGCAGCAGTAGACAAGGTGGGACGTGGTTTCTACGCTGGAACGGACCTTGAGCCTGTGATAGATCTGTCGGTGGGCGTTGAAACCCACCATTAGAACCTATCAGCCTTTGGAAAGACGACTCAGTTCTGCAATACGCAGGTGTGCTTTTGTCATGTGCATACTTGAGTTCTTGTTTTCTACGCGTTATTAATAGTTGCTTAGTTGAACGTAGACAGAGTTAATGACACTCCACTGCATTGAGGGCGTAGCTGACGAGAAGCAATTATTCAATGCAAATGGTGATACTCAATGGACTTAAAGGACACTTGAAATAGAAGCCTATGTTTAACTTCCTTCCGATTTGGAGGATCATATGCCTATCCTGTCAGGCAAGCGTCAAGAAGATCTTAAATGCATGGTGTAAAATAGCACATACGGAAAGGGTCCAAGCTCTTACTTTCCGTCAAGGAGCAAAGCATTTCATGCCCCAGTCCGCATATCAGTTAGAAGCGTTATCCACGTTTCTCCCATTCCATATCTCTTGTTCAAGAAAAATACTCTCAATTACCAAACTGTATCAGTAATTTGGATATCAAAATGATGAACGTGCAAGAAGGATATTCGTGTACTAAGGTCTAGGATCCCTTTGATCTAATATGCTCAATGCTGAAACTCGTCATGGTACGACCAGTTTTCCCTACAAATGCCTTAATAAGTGGATGTAATCCTTACATTGGACATGGTCCTGATAAGTATGCCTCTCCCAAAGTTCTGCTCTGAACGATCCATTCAGCTGTCAATACCCATGACCGCATGGCTCGACAGCCCCTGCATGGCACGTGGGCTTATTAATCGGCTCAGCTCTTTGTATGTCCGGCAGTTTCTCTTGGCACGGATTTCCGGCGCACGCGCCACATTAGTCCGATTCCAACGCGCACTTAAAGCGCGCCCTCGCAATCTTTGCAACTCCATCATGTTCTTCCAACTCATTCCTCTGGCACTCCTCCCCCTCGCTGTCTCGGCCTCGCCCACTCTTAGCAAGCACAACATGTACTGCTATGCTCAAGGAAAGGATTTGTTCGAGTTCCATATTAACGATACTGTCACCAAGGATGTCTGCAAATCACTCAACAGTGGCAAGTATCACAACATGAATAATGAAAAGTACTGTTCCGTCGCCGATTACGACGTTAAATGGTTTAAGGAGCGCTGCCAGAGCCACCCTACAGATGTGAAAACGACCAAGTGGATCGCTGGCACGGACCTGAAGATTGAGATGGATCCGAAGGAGCCGTATGAATTGTACTGTTTCAATTATTATACAACGTTCGGGAACCTTCCGGATGCCGGTGCGAAAGAACTGGACGATGATGCAACGAAAAAGGCATGTTCGGCTCTCAAGAGTGGCAAATACCAAAGTGACCCGAAGAAGAAATCGTGCAGAATGGACAAGAAGGACATTGACCAGTTTAAGGAGCAATGTTCTCAGTATCAGCCCTCGGATAGGCCCCCCTATGGAGATTGGTCCGCTGGCACGAGCCTGAATGTGGTGCTCAATCTCAAGAAGAACGCCTGAATGGAGCGTCCAGCAGGACAACCGATATATGGATCGTCGTAAAGTCGGATCTTTGGGCCGTAGTAATCGAGGTAGAGATTGCCCTGGTCCCATAAACAGTGGTTGATTACTGTCGCAGTGATGTCGCATCTAGCCTTGCTCTCATGTAGTTGGGTTTCAATTTCTTGGTCGGGGAAATGAGCCAAAATAACCAGAGCAGGAAACAGGTCTAAAGACGAAGCATCAGGAAACCGAGATATCGAAAAAAGATGGGTCAGAGGGTTCCATAACTGTATCCGTTACGTGAACAAAAATCCTGGATAGGAAACATGGGTAGCAGCCTGGGACGGCAGACTTTTTGATAATACTAGACTGGTGCGGAGCGGGGCAGTAGCCCACATACAGAGAATGAAGAGAGTCGCAAAAGCGAGGAGCTGTCTGTGGCCAAAAGAAAAGACAATGTGGGGAGTATACACATCTCCTACTATTCATATATTTTGGTATACAACGCCAATGTTAACCACCAAGATTCCGTTGCTGGCAGTTGAAGCTCAGCTTGCCTATTCTCGCAAGCTGGTCGCTTCTAACAAAATTTAGCCATGGAATTGAAGAGCTTGACTCTCAGTCTGCAAGGGGTAACAAGTATGAACCAATCTCCAGACAGGCATACAGCCCATTCACGATAGAGGTAGCTTCTTTCCGATCGCTAGGCAACGTCACGGACGTCCGATATTCGCCACACTTTCGTACGGGGATCCACACGTGCCGCCATGGCGTGGAGGCCGCAAGTCCGAGATAGCCATCAAGCTCTCCTCCACACCGGATTTTGTCGTCGCAATACCGTGACCGCACCAAGGGGCATCTCGGCGCAAATGCGTATAAAGCGCGCATCGACACACCCCACTTCCCATCGTCTCAACACACTCTTCCTGATGAAGTCTTTTGCTATTCCTGCTACTCTCGCTGCACTTGCCATGGCCGCCACGCAGGCCGCCGCGGCCCCTACGCAAGCGTCCGACATGCACTGCCACAACGTCCAGGGCCCGAAGAAGCTCAGCATCCTCACAACTGGTCCGAGGCACTTTGAGTCTCGGTCCGGCGTGGCTATCCATAAAAGCTCCGATGGCCGCTATCTGCTGCATGATGGTGAGAATTCAGACGACCGGTTCGAGTTTTTCCAGTGTGACTCGCCACCGAAGGGCTTCAAGGCGTCGTCGAACAACTTGTCGCGCGGTCAGGTGAGGAGTGAGAAGCACCCAGACAAGTGCTTGACCGTGGGTGGCGTGGACAATCGCCCTCGCTACATTTATGGTCCAGAGTTCCCGGACCATCAGAAGGAGGGCGGCTTTGACACAAAGAACGGCATACTCTCGCTGCAGCCGTGTTCGGAGGACCCTCGGCTGCAGTGGTGGGAACTCATTCCTGACTCGAACAACATTTTCTACATCGGATCCGAGGGGGATATGCGGCGCGGTAAAGTGACCGGCACCTACCATCACCACGTGTTGTACAACTATCCGGTGAAGAACCCGGAAAAGGCGCCCTGGGGCACCGGCTATGGTCCCTATTTGCAGCTCTTTGAATAACTAGGGAGTTGATCATTGTTTATAGAGATTGCATTGTTGGTTGGCTAGGCGTGGGTTCGGAACTCTGGTAGAGAGAGTCCAATTCCTTGGCGACGAGACGGTATAGCTATAGTACGAGTGATGAATGTATTTAGATGAACTCTGCGCTTGGGCCACTCACTGGGAGAGGCCTCGAACAAATCCCTCAGGCGAAAGCTGACAACCTTCCTCCTTCGGCCGAGTCAAAGGGGAACTTCGCCCCCATGGCAGCCCTCCACCGACAGTTGCTCCCTCACAAGCGCCCGAACCATTGGGCCCTAGTTGGACGAATGCAGTGAGAAACAGAAGCTCTTCTTCTGGGCTCTTGAATCCAACAGCCAAATATCTCATATGAAGACCCGCTACTAGCTCACAGTGTGCCACTTATACTCCCTTCACTGAGGTCATGGATGCGCCTAAAGACTCACAGGCTTGGCATTGCCATCCCAGATCGATAGCCGACCGAATTTGAACGGCCCCTGTATCATCATTTTAACAATCAGCAAGCCATGCTGCCCCTATTTTAATACTCAATGACCTCAGTCATGGCCTCGGCGTTGCCACCGCGCGCGGCAAGCGTGACTCGCCTCCGCAGCTTGCGTACTTCCCCGCATGCACCGTCCATAGCTCCCTGTCCTGTCCAATGCGTCCAGGATTAGGGCATGTATCCGCCGTGATTACCTGGCCGTTGTGGTGCACCTGTCGAGGGCCATACCAGTGCCGGACAAGGGACTGACGTTGCTTGGCCCCCGTGCTGACAAGATCACCACACGTACAGTACAGAAAGCCATGCTCCGTGACCCACCCTTGAGGCAGGCGCTGCCTGATACAACCTGACCGCTGGCCATGGCGGCGATTGTAGTGCTGAGCATAGTTAGAAGATTGTATGCCACATATGGGACACTCGATAGCAGGCTGACATTGGGGGGGACATTCCCTAGGGAGAAGTCCCCACGTCATGCCTAGCAGAGCGAGAGCGACCTTGATCAAGGAGTAGGATTTGATGGCCCAGGCTACGCAGCCTTGGCCTAATTGCCCTGTATGACTGCCCTAGTTGCCCTTGTCAAGGTGGTCCTTAGTGCCCAAGTGAGGATGGCGAAAGGAGGACGATGGGAGGCAAGAGGGGGCGAATAGGAGGACTATAGAGCGGGAATGGGGAAGCTGGAGGCGATAGAGAAAGATTACTTCCCAGAAAGAGCGCGGAATGAGCCAAAACAATGCCCGAATAGGTGCCCAATATGACCCAGCCAAAGGGACTGAATGCGGGGTAAACGTACGAAAGTGGAGGAATTAACTTGCCACGAAACGGACCTGGCTTTAGGAGGAGGCTGACCGCTACTTCGAAAAATGAGCGAACCGAGCGGAGAGACTCCGACAGACTATATTCAGAGCACCAAAACCAACGACAAA
>NW_017387827.1:18137-47056 GCF_000349305.1 Malassezia sympodialis ATCC 42132 | reverse complement strand
CCGAGCACATCGACACGCGCGCGCGCGGCGTCGCGGCGGCCGGCGGGCGCGGCGCGGCCGTCTCGCTCGAGCTGCACGACGTGCGGCTGTGCCCGCTCGTCCACATCGGCGCGGCGCTCTCGCCGACGCCGGGCGACGCCGCGCGCGAGTCGGTCGTCGCGGCGGACCGCTGGGACTTTGGCGCGTGGGCGCATGTGCTGCGCGCGCCGCGGCGCACGCCGCCGCTGCACCAGCTCGAGCGCGGCACCGAGATGCTGCATGTGCCGGCGCTGCAGGCCACCGTCGAGGTCCGCGCGCATGCGCCGCAGGTGCACGTCGACGCGACGGCGACGGGCCCCGTCGTGCTGCGCGTCGCGCTGACGCACACGTACTGCGTGCTCATGGCCGTGCACACGGTGCACATGCTGCGCCAGGCCCTGCCGCGCGCGGAGCCGCGCGCAGCAGAGGGCCCCGCGTGCGAGCTGCACCTCGCCGCGCTCGTGCCGCTCGTGCACTGGCACATGGACCTGCCGAACGAGCGCCGCGTGTTTGCGCATGTGCACGGCGTGCGCGTGCGCGTGCGCGAGGGCGTGCGCGTGTCGCTGGCGACGCTCATTGCGTGCGTGCCGAGCCAGGTGGCGCCGCCCGCGTGGGAGGAGGGCGTCGTGCTGCGGCGCCTCGCCGTGTCGTGGGGCGAGCAGCGCGCGGCGCCGCGTACGATCTTCGTCACGGGCGACTGCCTGCAGGTGCGCGCGCCGTACGCGTACCACACGCACCGCCTGATCGAGGGCTCGATCGTGGCGTTCAAGGCGTCGAAGCAGCTCTTCTTCCAGATCGTGCACGGGCGCACCGACAGCGTGATCTACCCGCACGCGGAGGCGCCGAAGCGCGTGCCGCCCGTCTCGGTGCGCTTCGGCGTCGCGGTGCTCGAGGCGGCCGACCACAGCCTCGACGCGACGCTGAACCTCATCTTCCGCGCGGGGCTCGACGAGCAGCTCATGCGCCTCGAGCGCGACCGCCTGTTCGACGCGCGCGCGCAGAAGGCCGGCGCGGGCGTGCCGCCTGGCGCGCGCGCGCGCCTCGATGCGGTGCACTCGTCGAACTGGGTGCGCCGCTGGCACAACGCGCGGCATGTGCGCGCGCACCGCGAGCGCTCGCTGCTCTCGTACATCCACCGGCGCGTGTACGACGCGCGCGAGAGCGCGGACGCGGCGCTGCCGATCGACGTGCTCCCGCGCCCGATGGAGCCGCCGCTCGTGCGCCTGACGATGACGAACCTGTGCGTCGACGTCTCGGCGCCGGTCGGCTTTGACCTCGCGGACACGCACCACTGGCTGCACACGCAGGCGGGCAACCCGGTGGACCTCGCGTACACGACGCTCGTCCCGCTGCATGTGCGGTGGCGCGCGTCCGACGGCCTGCTGCGCCTGCGCGACTACCCCGTGCCGCTGCTGCACATCCCGCCGCGCAGCGACCTGGCGCCGAGCTTCGAGGCCGAGGGCGACGTGTGCGTCGCCGAGCAGCTGGGCGACGAGTACTCGGTGCGCCACATCCACACGGTCATCGTGCCCGCGCTCGACGGCGCGCAGGACGCCGAGCACGGGCTGCTCGTGCCGAAGAGCACGATGAGCCCGAAGCTGTACGGGCCCGTCACCGTGCACGTCGCGTCCGAGCACCCGACGCAGTTCGGGTGGAGCCAGTCGATCCAGCCGGGCCTGCAGGACCTGCAGCGCGTGTTCGACAGCATCACGAGCCCGCCGCACGACCCGTCGCCGAAGCCGGGCCCCTGGGACAAGCTGCCGCTGCAGCTGCAGGGCCGCCTGCACATCTTCTTCGACAGCGACGTGCACCTGCTCATGAAGGGCACGCGCGACCCGTACGACGTGCTGCACGCGGGCGCCGGCTGGGTCCTCGCGTGGCGCAAGCACGTCGAGCTGCGCCTCGGCTTCGACAACGCGGACCGCGAATTCCTGCAGGTGCGCAGCGGCGAGCATGTGCTCGCCGTGCCGGACCTGCGGCACCTCGTCGACCCCGCGGCCGTCGGCCTGTACGACGTCGAGCGCGGCCAGCGCGTGCGCGCGCGCGCGGTGCTCACGCGCACGGACGTCGGGCCGCCGATCCCCCTCGCCAAGATCAGCTGGCAGCTCGCCGGCGGCGTGCGCTGGGGCATGGGCCTCGTCTCCGAGCACACGTGCACGGACGCGACGTGCGAGCGCACGCCGCGGTGCGAGGGCCCGCCGTTCCACCGCCAGTGCCGCTTCTTCGGGCGCAAGCCGCACTGGCAGGTGCGCATGCGCTCGTTCGAGGGCTACGCGCGCCTGCCCCGCGACGCGCAGGTCGACTCGTACGGCGGCTGGCGCTCCGACTTTGTGCACCTGTCCGTGTCGCTGCAGGCGATCGGCGACGGCGACCTGCAGGTCGGCGCGCCGCACGGCGCCGCGCGCAACAGCCTGTACATCACGTCGCGCACGTGGCACCACTTCCGCGACTGGCTCCGCCTGTTCAACGGGCGGCTCAGCCTGCCCGTCCGGCAGGGCCGCGTGTTCCCCGCGCGCCCCGGCGTCAAGTCGCCCAAGTTCGGGCGTTTCCTCGGCACGTTCAAGTACCGCTTCTCGATCGCGCCGCTCCACGTGTCCCACATGTTCCTCCAGCCGCTGCGCTACGACCTGCTCGAGGGCCTCCGCACGCACGTCGGCCTCAAGGCGCAGTGCAGCACGTTCTACCTCGACATGCACCAGCGCATGCAGGAGACCGTGCACCGCCCGCCCGTCCCCGGCGCCCAGCCCACGCGCTCGTGGCGCAAGCCGCTGTACGAGGCCGAGCTCGACGTGAGCGACCTCGAGCTCTTCAGCGTGTGCGCGCGCTTCCCCGAACTCCACGGGCGCCTGCCCATCGACGCAGGCTCGCAGCTCCGCTACGACCTCCTCGACGACGTCTTCCGCCGCGGCCACGACGCCACGCACTACGCCGCGCTCTACGACCGCCTCGACTTTGAGGAGCTCGGCGCGCGGCCGCTCGGTGGCGCGGCGCCGCGCCTGCACTTCGACAAGGTCCTGTCGCTCGTGCGCATCAACCTGCACCGCCTCGTGGAGCCGCCGGCGGCGGCGCGCCGGCGCGCCGCGCCCGAGGCGCCGCCCGCGCTCGTCACCTTCTCGAAGTTTGGGCACGAGGACTCGCACACGTGCCTGATCGGGCGCTCGCGGCACGTCATGGACGACCACCTGGCGCTCGAGACGCAGCGCCTGCGGCAGCTGGCCGGCGACGTGCATGCGCTCGAGTCGCTGCTCGCGTCGCCTGCGACGCAGGGCTCGCGGCGCGCACAGCACGAGGAGCGCCTCGAGCAGGTGCGTGCGGAGCAGGCGGCGATCGCCGCGCACATCGCGCGCCTCGACGAGCCGCGCACGGAGCTGCCGAGCCACGAGGGCGACCCGTCGGGCCCGGACCCGTCGCTCACCGCCGAGTGGGCCGCGTTCCACAACCAGGTGTGGGTGCACCACCCCGTCGCTGTGCTCACGAACGAGACGCGCGACGTGCTGCTGCGCTACTACGAGAGTCTCCTGCTGCACATCAGCTTCATGCAGCGGCTCAGCGTCGCAGAGCAGTACCAGATGCGCGAGCTGCTCGAGCGCGCGCGCGCGCTCGCGGCGGCGGGCGCGGACGAGCCGGACGCGGCGGACACGAGCGCGCTGCTGCACGACCTGCTGGCCGGCGTCGCGCGCCTCTCGTCGCTCGCGCTCGGCGACGCGTTCCTCGAGGACTTTGGCGCGGAGTGCAGCGACGCGCACGCGCCGAGCGACGGCATCGCGGACGAGTTCGCCGTCCGCAAGCACAGCGTGTGCGTGTGCGTGGAGCCCGAGCTCGTGCTGCACAGCCGCGCCGGGCCGCACTCGACGCTGCTCTTCCATGCGGCGCAGCTGCGTGCGCGCACCTACACGGTGAGCGACGACATGTACGACGAGCGCTCGACGCAGCACCGCGTGCTGTTCCGCCACTACCTGTCGCTCAAGGCGCTGCAGTCCTTCCACTCGGCGCGCACGCTCGCGGGCGCCGACGACGCGTGGTGCCTCGATGTGCTGCGCCTGCCGCCGGGCGTGCTGCACGGCGAGCGCGAGCCGAGCGTGCGCCAGCTCGTGCGCCCGATCCATGTGTTTGTGCGCTTCGACCAGCACAACCGCCAGCGCCTGCACGACGCCGCGCGCCCGGTGCTCGACCCCGCGCGCGCGGACGACCTCTCGGTCAACTACCTCGCGCACCAGATGGACATGATGCAGGTGCTGTGCCCGCGCCTCGCGCTCACGGCGACGAGCGAGCAGTACGCGGCGATGTACCACGTCGCGACCGATCTGCTGCTCTACACGGACCCGCTGCAGAAGGAGCACGAGCGGCGGCGCGACTCGCTCGCGTACAGCTTCACGTTCGACGACCCCGCGTACGTGGTCGGCCTCCTCGCGTCGTACCAGGCGCGCATCCACGACCTGCTCAACGAGCGGCGCGCGTTCGAGGCGTCGTACGCGCAGCTCAACACGGCGGGCCTCACCGAGCTGCTCCGCGTGTCGCTGCAGGTGCTCGACCTGTACGCGGACCTGTGCATGCTCGAGGAGGCCGTGCTCCTCTCGCACTCGTCGGCGCGCGACAAGTCCAAGCACCTCGCGCTGCTCGTCCGCGTGTTCGCCGACGCGGTCGAGTGGAACATGGTCGGCACCGGGACGGACCCCCGCGACCCCCACGGGATGCACGCGCGGTTCCAGCTGCAGGGCACGGCGCTCGCGCGCATCGCGCTCGCGAACGGCACGTCCATCCAGGGCGTGACGGCGCGGCGCATCGAGGCCCACAATGCGCACCCGTCCGCGTACTTCGAGGACATCCTCACGCCGTACTACCCCGCGGACGGGCACCCGATGATCGACGAGGGGCGCTTCCTCCGCGCGCACTGGCTGCAGCTGCCGCCCGTCGGCGGCGTCGCGATCATGGACTGCTGCGAGCTGCATCTGCACCCGTTCAAGGCGCAGCTCGAGCTCAAGGTCGGCAAGCAGATCATGGAGTACCTGTTCGGCACGCGCCGCGCGCAGGCCCGCGAGGAGGACGTCGTCGAGGACGCGCACAAGCGCCGCTGGCTCCGCCACATCGTCGCCATGTCGCGCCGCGCGCGCAACACGCTCGCGCCGCGCGAGGCGAGCGACTCGGACACCGACTCGGACGGCAGCCTTTCCGACTCGGGCAGCGAGACGAGCGAGCGCACGGTCGAGTCCGCGTCCGCGCCGGCGCCCGCCCTCTGGGACGTCGACGACGACGACGACGTCGATACCGAGGCGCTCAAGAGCGAGATGATCCAGCGCGCAAGCACGTACGTCTCGTTCGTGCACATGCTCGTGGACGCCGTCACCGTGTGCCTGTCGTACAAGGGCGACGGCGAGTACTCGCTCACGAACCTGTACGACCTCGAGTTCCAGCTCCCGCGCCTCGAGTACCGCCACACCCTCGGCACGTACAGCGACATGACAGACTTGCTCCGCCGCGACCTGATCCGCATCGCGTGGAACCACCGCAACACCCTCATCAAGGGCGTCATCTCGACCAATGCTCGCAAGCACCAGGCCCTCAAAAAGACGCGCCAGCACCGCCTCCTCATGTACACGGACGAGGCGACGCTCTCGGAGGGGAGCGAGTCGACGTCCGCGCCGTCGTCCGCGTCCGCGCCGTCGTCCGCGACGCTCTCGCCCACCGGGCCCCGCCGCCTCCCGCCGCTCCCGCTCGACATCCCCGCTGCGTCGCCCGGGAGCTCGCCGAATCCGCCGCTCCCGCCGCGCTCGGCCGCCGCGTCGCCCGTGCCGCGCTCCGACGACAGGGCGCCCAGCGGCCGCCGACCGCCCCTCGCTGCGCGCCTGCAGGACGCCGTCGACGAGTCGGGCGCGGCGCGCCGGCCCGACACGCCCAGCGAGACGCATGCGCCCCGCCGCTGGACGCGCCTGTTTCACAAAAGGGATACATAGACTACAGGGGCCGCGTGTCGTCGTAGTCACTCGACGCATCCACATCGTCCGAGTCCGTCGACGTCGCACTCGACGCGTCGCCGGGCGACTCGGGCGGCGCCGGCTCCACCTGCACATGGTCCGGCCCGTGGGCAAACGCCGTGCGCCCATCGTGCACCACGTCCGTGAGCGGCGTCGCCAGATGGCGCGCCTGCGCGAAGAAGATGCGCGCCTCGCGCTGCGCGACGTTGCGGATATTGTACGTATTGCCTGCGTAAGTACGAGCGACGCACCCTTCGGGACCAGGAACATGCCGCCCGGCGCAATCACGAACCGCGTGCGGTGCACCATGACCTGCACGGCGCCCTCCAGCACCACAAACGTCTGGGTAAGCAGCAGGTACGCACGTAGTTGTTGTCCTTGCTCGGCTTCGTCGGCTTCTCGCCGCCCTGCGGAATCACCAGCACGCCCGCCGCCATAAAGTCGCCGACCCCAAACACCTTCTCGTACGAGAACTTCTGGTTGAACGCGGGCCGCGGGCGGATCCCCTTGGCCGTGCACGCGATCCGCATCGTGACCTCGGTGCCCTGGTCCGCATCCACCACGCGGCCGTACGGGTCCGTGTCCTCGTCCCACCCCTCCTCGGGCGGCCGCAGCGCCATGCCGATCCGCGACGCGTCCTCCGTCTCGTCGTCACTCTCGTACGCAGGCTCCGCGTACGTCGGCGGCCGGTCCGCCGGCACATACACCGGCGGCTGCACGCGGAAGCGCCGCATGCCCGAGAACGTGCCTTCGCCCGGCGCACGCGGCACGCGGATCACCTCCTTGAGCACCGGCGCCACGAGGCCCGCCGGCGCATCCGCCTCGCCCGGCGCCTCCGGGCGCCCATACAGCGCACGCTCGCCACGCCACCAGTCAAGCGGCGCGATGCGGTGCCGCTTCCCGCGCCGCAGCCCCTGGGGGTTGTCCAGCTGCCACGCCGGCGGGTCGTGGATCCGCTCCACAATCTTCTGCGGCGGCATCTGCCGACCCGGCGGCCGTCCAGGCCGGCCCCGCGGCGGCGGCATCGACGCGTCTTTCCGCGGGCGCCCACGCCCACGCTTCTTCGGCACCGGCTCCACAGGCACAGGCTCGTCGTCGGGGGGCGGCATCGCCATGTCGAGCTCAGGCATCGCGTCGTACTCACTCGCGCCAGCTGACGCACCACTCGCTTCCGAGGCACCCGCAGGCGTCGACGCACGGCTCCATGCGGGTGCGGATGGCAGGCCCGACGAGTCTGCGCGGCTCCACGCGGGTGCGGATGGCAGGCCCGACGAGTCTGCGCGGCTCCACGCAGGCGCAGATGGCAGGCCCGACGAGTCTGCGCGGCTCCACGCAGGCGCAGACGGCAGCACAGAAGCGTCCGCGCGTAGAAACGACGGCAGATCCGTGTCGGGCACGTGCGATACGCGCGGGCGCTCGGCACCGCGCGGCTGCACGGGCATCGGTGTGCTCTCGCCTGGCATCGACGGCGGCGGCAGCGGACTCGGCTGGGTATGTTCTGAGCTCAGCGTCGACAGGGGCGTGCGCTCGACCTGCCGTAGGAGGGACTCGGCGCCCGACGCGACACTCACGTCGCCGGCGAGCGCGCTCAGGTGAAAGGTGCGCTCCGAGCGCGACAGGTCCACGGTCGACTCCCACAGAGAGTCGTCCGCGCCTGCACGCGGGAGGAGCGAGTGGCGTGCGCGCGCCTCGTCCAGCAGGGCTTTGGCGTCCGTGCTGCGTGGCGCCGCCGTGCGGGCGGCCCACTCGGACGCGCGCGGCGCATCCTGCTGCCACGACGCCTCTGGCTCTACAGGCGAGCGTGCGCGGGGCGCCGGGTCCGCCGTGCGGGGCGTCGACGCCGTGTCAGACGCCTCGTCGTCCGAGTGGGCCATCCACTCCAGGACACGCTTGGACTCGGCAAAAAAGGCATCGAGGTCGTCGTAGCCATATGCGTCCTGCTGCACAGCGCCGATACGCAGCCCCGTGCGGGACCCGAGGCCCGCCTCGTGGAAGCGCCGTGCCGCCGGCCCTGCGCTCATGGTGTCGAAAGCGCGCCAGGCCCTCGCGGCGGCGCACGCGTGTGTTGTGGTGCGTGTCACGTGATACTTCGCCGCTTGCTCTTGTACGTGCGCGATGCTCCTGGGCCGGGCGCTGCGCCGCGGCCTGTGCACCGTCGCGCCCCGACGCGGTGACAAGGGTACGTTGGAACGACTCACGCAGTGACTGTGGCCATGTCGGGTGGCGTCGACTCGTCGGTGGCCGCGGCGCTGGTCGCACGCGAGGTACGTCGGTCGGGCTGACCGCAGGACTATGACGTGCGCGCCGTGTACATGCGCAACTGGTCGACCATCGACGAGCGCGGCTCGATGCGCGCAGGGAGCGGCGGCGCTATGGGATGCGACTGGCAGCGCGAGTGGAACGACGTGCAGGCGGTGTGCCGCCACCTCGGCAACATGCCCGTGGAGATGGTGGACCTATCGCGCGAGTACTGGCTCACCGTGTTTGAGCCGGCGCTGGAGCTGTGGCACGATGGCTCCACACCCAACCCCGACGTGGAGTGCAACAGGTAGGTCGGCTCGCTGACACAGGTCCATCAAGTTCGGCGCGCTCCGCGACCGCCTGGCCGCGAAGCACTCGGGCTGGCTCGCCACGGGGCACTATGCGCGCGTCGCCTGGCGCCGCGACGCCGAGGGCCGGGCATACCCGCTTGTGCGGCGTGCCGTCGACCGCCTCAAGGACCAGTCATTTTTTCTTTCGTCGGTGCCGTCCGACCGCCTGACACAGGTGCGCTCTCGATCTGACGCCAGACGCTCTTCCCGCTCGGAACGTACCTGAAAGCCGACGTGCGGCGCCTCGCCCACCAGATGGGCCTGCCGACGGCCGACAAGGATGAGAGTATGGGCCTCTGCTTTGTCGGCGAGCGCGGCAGCAGCGCCCATGCATTTGCCCGGTTCCTCGATAACTACGTCACAAGCGAGCCGGGCGACTTTGTCACTCCGGACGGCCGCGTCGTCGGCCGCCACTCCGGCCTACATACCCTGACTATTGGCCAGCGCGCCCGCATACCCAGTGCGCCCCAGCGCTTCTTTGTCGCGAAAAAGGAGGCGGCGCAGCGCCGCATCGTTGTGGTGCCGGACAAGACACATCCGCTTCTCCAGTGCGTGTTCCTGCATTCGCACACGTTCGTATGGGCCCGCGACTTGCCGCGCTGGGATGCCACGCTCCACGCACAGATCCGCTACCGCCAGGACGCCGAGCCGTGCCGTGTGACGCCCCTCGCGGACGGCGGCGTCCAAGTCACGTTTGAGCACGGCATCACGGCCGTGTCGCCAGGCCAAACCGTCGTCGTGTACGAGGGCGACCTCTGTGTGGGCAGCGGGACGATTGATCATGTACATACGATGGGCGACTAGTCTACATGGGTGTCTGTGTAAGATGATGTAAGGACCGCGCAAACAGCGACGCAAAGTGCTGGTCCCAAAAGGCCATCTCCGTGCCATCTGTATCGCCGGAGCGCTTCGTCCGCTTGACAGGTGGCTCCTCGTCCGACGCATCTGGATCGAGCGTTCGGTCGAACAGTTTGGCGTAGTGGTCATCCCCCGCCCGCGCTTCTGCACGGTCCTCGTCGGACGCCGGGGGCGCAAGGTGCTCAGCGGCCCAAGTTTCCGCCTCTTCCTCTTCCTCAGCTTCGAGGCGCGCCTCCCTCTCCTCGGCGTCCGCGCTGGACTCCAAGGTAGGGTGTGTGCTGGGCCAGGGATCCACGGTCGTGGGTGGCGGCGCTAGGCCTTTCTGCGAACGCATCCACGCAAACAGCCGTTCCCTCGCATTGCACATCTCGTCCCGTAGCCGGATGCGGTCCGTCGTTCCATACGGAGGCACAGACTTGTCGCTCGGTCCGGCCTGCCAGGCCTCCGATGAGGACACCGCAGCGCTCGTCTGCAGCGCAGCGGCGACCTGGTCCGCCTTGTCAGGCGTAGGGAAATGAGCACAAGCACCCTCTTTGACCCTGTCTAGCTCCGTGACGCGCTGCTCGAGGCGCGCGACCCACAGCTGGTCCAACACGTCCATCCAGTACAGTACGTACATGAGCTGTACATCCTGTGGAAAGTCGTCAGTGGCCGCGGTAGAATAGCCCGTGATACCCTCCGATAGCTCACTAGTAATCCGCAGCAGGTACGCGTCGTGGATCGCAGCGACGGGGCCTTGCAGGGGGGTAGAGGCTGTGACTTGGACGCACGGACCCCACTGGTCTAAGTAGGCCGGCAGCGTACGCAGAGTACCTCTTGGCTCATGCCTACGTATCAATGGATCCATACGTACCGCTTCTGGTATCCACGCATGATACGAAGGAGCTCCTCATCGAGATAGGCAACGAGGCGCCCCTGCTGTCGGGCCGACAGCGCACGCATGTGGGGAAGCACTGCGACGCAGCGCCAGATCGGCCCTTGGCGTCCTTCGGCCGACAGGCACTCGGCGTCCGCCGCCGCGCTGAGGTGGGACTGACCGTGCGCCGACGGCAGTGAGGACATGCAATTATACATGCTGGATGTCTATGAGGCATTATGCAAACCACACGCCTGACATAAGATGATACATGAGGTAGGTGATGCATGGGCATAATCGTCATTAGGCCTTAGAGAATCGCGCATTTCGACTGGCGTGAGACAAAGGCACCTACCTTTTTCCGAACCACGGGCGGCTCCAGAGCAGCCACAATGGCCTGCATGGGTCAATGTAGCCTGTACGTACCTCATCAAAGACGTTCTTCAAGCCCTTCTGCGTGAGAGCCGAGCACTCCACGTATTTGACGGCGCCAAGCTCGCGGGCGAGGCGCTCGCCCATCTCGGCCGTGATGGGACGCAGCTTCTGCCGAGCAAGCTTCTCGATGACAGCGGGATCATCACGCAAATCCACCTGGGTGCCCACGATAAGCGATGGCACGCCAGGGCAGTGGTGGTGCACTTCAGGGAACCACTTTTCGCGCACGTTTTCGTACGAGGCCGGCGACGTCACGGAGAAGCACACAAGGAATACGTCGGTCTGGGGGTACGAGAGCGGACGCAGGCGGTCGTAGTCTTCCTGACCCGCCGTGTCAAAGAGACCTAGCGTGTATGGGTCTTCGCCAATCATCACCGTCACAGCATAGTTGTCAAAGACCTGAGTGGTTAGCGTGGGTGGCATACCGTAGGCACATATTCCGACGGGAACTTGTTAGTCGTATACGAAATAAGCAGGCATGTCTGCCGTTAGTGAACACTCGCCTACCTTGCCGACCGCACCATCGCCTACGACGACACACTTGATCGTCTGCATATTGGGAAGAGAGGAACCAGCTGGCGTCCGTAAACAATGAGAAGTCTGTTGCGAACACCGCACACGCAGGCAAAGAGTCGACCACCCGACGTTACGCCTGAAAGGTTACTGGAAGTGCCACCCTAGCGGAAGCGAGTGTACACAATGCAAAAACTGCGAACAGGACGTGACTTGGTCTATGGAGGTGTGTGCTATGCATAGCCCGGGCGGCCACGTGCCGGCCGAGGCACGCCTAGAGGCCCTGCGTTTCGACGTAGGCGGCCCGAGCTCGAAAGGGGTTCGTGGTCGTGCCCGCCGGCGAGTTGGATGCAGCGTCTCTCGCGAGGGCATAGCGCACCCGCGGCGATGGTACAACGGGGGTCGAGGGATGGGAGTACGACATAGATGACCGCGATCCATCCGGGGGCACCCAGTTCAGCACGGGGGTCGACATGCGACTGCGTGGGGTGACAGGGATCTCGCCGGGAGACCGATCCATATGGCCCCAGGCTTTCATACCCAAGGCAGCCGAGGACTGCGTAGGCTCGGTGAGGCCCGACGCGCCTTGTCCGCCGGCGATAGACTCGGAACGTGTCAGCCCTCGTGGGGGGATCGAAGCCTCGGATGCCTGGGATGCAGCTGGTAGGTGCTCTGCCAGAGAATGGTCCCTAGGTGTGTTTACAGACGAGCGGTGAGGTGTTGCATTGGTCAATAGCTGCGGTGGTGTTTGCGGGGCGGCTGCGGGCGCTGCCACGGCCGGCACGGCACTGGAATCAGGGGCTGGCGTGGCCCGGTCCGTAGTGGCCGTCGGAGTCGATCGCCCTCCCGATACGGAGGTGCTGGCACTCGACGCTGCAGGAGTGTGCGTTTCGGCATGAGAGCCGGGCGCACTTGTCTTGGGACCGTCGTCGGCCTCGGACCGGCTGCCCTTGAGTTTCATCGCCGCCCCATTGGCGAGACGGCGGGGGAGTAGCGACAGGCGGCGCGGCTGACCCGTGCGAGACTCGGGGCGCGCCTCATTCATGCTGTGGCGCCGCTGCTCCTCTTGGTGCTCCATTCGGCTGCGCCTCAACGTCTCGCGCAAAAGAATCTCGTCCAATTCTTCTGGCGCCAAATGCAGCGCTCTGGTCCGGTCCATAGAGCGCCGCGTACGTTGCAGCGGAGACATTTGCTGCTGAATGTGCCGCTGCAGTTCCTGCTCAAAGACATATCCATGGAGCACAATGCTGCCTCCAGGCCCGTTGTGGCCCAGGTGTGAATTTTGCTCCACAAACGATGCCAGTGCGTCGCCGGTGTGGGACGAAGAGACGCCGATAGGAATGAGCGAGTCGCCATCCTGTCGCATAATGACGCGGCGGTTTTCCGTGCGTGCCGTATTTTGCAGGGCCTTTTCTAGCTTGTCCTTCCAGTTCGAGTGAATGTGGTCTGGGTCAGTGTGGCGGTGCACGTACCAACTAGCACCACACGAGGATCGTCGGCCGCAAACGACGCACGGCCCTGCGCCTGCGCGCCACCCGTGCCGATCGCCGTCGCGGCATGCTCAATCGCTGCTTGTGCATCCATCCCAGTGCCCTGCTTGGATGGCTGGTATACAACCCCGAAATCTGACGTCACACAAAAGGGGCACGCGGCCGGCTGGGAGGTAGGGGGAACATGCGTGGCTGGGTCAACCCGTTGGATCTGTACAAAGCACTCAGTGCATATGGGCTGCAAGCAGCATCGCGCATGGTTTAATGCCGTAGGAAAGTACTGCGTCAGAGCGGCCGACGTACCAGGAAGCAGATCGGACATTCCGATCGAACGCTCGTCACGGGGAGGTCGTCCTCGTCCTCTGCGCCGGGAAAAAAGGGGCTCAACTTGCGCTCGACAATGAGTTTGCGCACTGTCTGGTCGTCATAGTCAGAACGGGCAGCGTAGATGCCCTGTCGCACGACATAGCCGTCATCGACGCGCGTTTTGGACGAGATCCGATCTGCTGCCGGCTCCTCAGAACGCCGTGACAGCTGTGCCTTCGTCTGTAGAAGGGGCGAATCCCTGGTGAGGCGCATATTGGATAATTCTTGGCTGCGCTCGATGACATGGCGGAACCGGGGCGCCGCACCAGCGTCTGCCTCACGGCCCACTTGTTGACCCATCGAGTCAAAAGGCGACGGTCAGATAAAGCCCGTCCGTGTGTGGAGGCACTGTCGGGCGGCGCAAACTAACGAGTTTTTCCAGATCGCTAAATGGAGGGTGTGGCAGCGTCGTGGAATGCATGGCGCGCCGCCCCGGAGTCCGCGCACGCCGCCCAGTGCTATGTGAACGAGGCGACAATGTATGCGAAAACACTGGCTGGCTCGGAGGAAGCGCGCGATGCCCTCAGCCCTGCCGACCTGTGGCTGCATGTGCGTGCTGTGCTTGACGCGTGGACTGCGTATGAAGCGCAGGTCGACCCGCAGAAGCGCAAGGAGCGCGCTACATGGGCCGACGTGGCGCGCGCAGCGCTGGGACTCGTGCGAAATAGCGCTGTAGATCCGCGGCATGCACAAATGATAGGGTACGCCATGCCACTCACGCAGCACGCATGGCAGAGACGTCCAGCGGTGGATGCAGACGCTCCTCGCGTTTGAGCGTATGTCTGATCCGCTATGTACGTTGTGCGCACTGACGTTCTAGTATTGGTGCCCATTCGTGTGCTGGCGCAGTGCCTCGTAAATGGGGTGACGAGCGCCCCTGATACACGCAGCATGCTCTGGGCCGCACATGTCACGGCGGAGGGGACACAGCCGTGGGCCGATGCCATCCTGTACGTGCCGCGACTAATCCAGACGCCTCCTATCGAGTCCAGATGAGCGCACATCGCTAGCGGCCCAGGTGTTCCTGCTCAACTGCGTGCCACCCGGCGACGCCAGGCTGCGCGATCTCGTGCACACCAAGCCTGCGCGGCGGGCGATGGAGGTCGTTTTGCATTTGTACGAAGCTGCCTTGTACGAAGAGACGTCCGAGACGATTCCTATCACGTATGCATACTTGACTGACCGCAGCATCGCATTGGTGGACCGTCTATTCGGGGCGGGTTTGATTGGGCCCCTGCTCGATGCACTGGGCACGGATGATGATATCCATCCTGCGCAGCTCACGCTGCTTCGTGTCCTCATCGAGTGCCTACACCAGCACGTACAGACGCCCACGGCCGAGCAGGTCGATGCGCCGTGGGTCGCCAATATCCGCCCGCTGATCGATCGGGTCATGGCTTTGTCGCAGTACGCGACAAACGCTATGCATCAGGTCGCGAACGAAGGGGCCGAGGCGCAGGGTCTTGTCCGCGCCTATATGGGGCTACTCGCGCTGTTCGAGTGTCTGCACTGGGCAGGTCTGCGCGCGCACCAAGACGCGTCAGCCGCGCGGACGACAGAGGCGGCTGCTCTACTGCCCTTGCTGCGCGAGCCGGCGGTGCTGGGCGCCACCATCGAGCTGCTACGCCAGGCGCGCTCGTTCTACCCGCCGAAGGCGCCATTCGCGCCCTCGGGCGCCAGTGTGCCGGACGGCCATGCCAAGTCCGCGCTGCACACGAGCGTGCCCGACGATGACCGACCCGGCTTGCCGCACCTGAAACGCAGTGCACTCCAGCTCCTTGGCACACTGTCGTTCCCTGCGGGGCCTCACGACCGCGCCGCTGTACGCGACGTGCAGGATCACGTTCGTGAGCTGGGCGGACTCATCGACGTGCTGTCCCTCACCGCGTTGGACGAACTGAATCCATGTACGTGCAGAGCACGCTAACGCTGTCTAAGATATCCGGGAGCACGCTGTCTTCGCTCTGCGCAATTTGCTCGAGCAGAATGCCGCGTCGCAGGCGCTCGTGCGCGAGCTGCAGCCCATACCCTCAGGTGGCACGTAGGTGATGCAAGCCAGCCCCGAACTTGGAGGCGCGCAGCGAGCGACGGTCGCTGCCAAGCTCCTCCTCAAACGAAAACATAATGCGGCCATTCGCAAGCAGATCCATTGCCTGGGGATTCTCAATCTCGCGCTGCAGTTGACGCCGCTTTTCATTCAGCGCCTCGGCAGTGACCGACAGCGCTCGCCGCTCTGGAGGGGGAGCGGACGCCGCGGCTGCGCGCGTGCGTGCCTCGCGCGCCTCGCGTGCCTCGCGCGCCATCGCGGCTGTCTCGCGCTCTTTCTCCTTGGCGCGGTCAATGGCCTCCTTCGCACGCTCCTCCTTCTCCTTGGCGCGCTCCTGTGCCTCTTTTGCGCGCGCCTCGCGCACCTTGAGGGCCTCGGCCTCGGCTGCCGCAGCCTTTTGCTCAGGCGTTATATCTTTGGGCCGCACGGACTCGGTCGGCGCCGCCGTAGGAATGCCGCCAAACAGCTGGTCCCAGCCACTCATATTGCGGCCGAAGCTCGCCTCCTTGGACGGGTTCGGCACAGGCACACGCGCTCGCGAGCGCACCGTCTCCACGGAGTCGTCCGCGCGAGGCCGCGTGCCTTCCGCGTCGGCAGCCTTCTCCGCTTCGGATGGCGGCAGCGACGTGCGTGGACGTTTGGCGCGCGGCGCCTGCGTTGTGTCGTCGGCCGGCGGCGGCGCAGCTGCGGACACCGATGCAGGCGCCCGCGACTCGGTGCGCGCAGGCTCGCCCGCGCCCGCGCCGCTCAGGTCCGTGCCCGAGTCAAAGGCGTCCATCGCGCTTGACCGTCGGTCGCCGAGCGCACGGCTGGCCTGGGCGGCTTCGTCTCACGTGATAGAAAGCTGGCGACGGCGCCGGCCACGTCCTCCGCCGACCATGGTGCGTGTGGCGCGCAGGCGCTATAGATGCTGACCGATCCAGTCGCTTCCGCGTATTCTTGCGCAGATCGCCTTTACAGGCAGTCGTATCTTGGGTCGGGCGTTTATGGAGGCCGGACGGCAGGCCGTGCGAAGTATGTACCATGACTGGGCTTACGGCAGATGTGCGTGCCGGCCAGGTTGAGGCAAGTGGCGCGGCGGCCGCGGCGGGCGGCAAGACTGCCTCCCCTAGCGATGCACTGACCCGGGCGCATCGCATGACGCTGGATGAGGCGCGCCTCATTCTGAACCTAAAAGGCGATGTATCGCTTGCTGCGAACCGCCACGGCATCAAGGACGAGGTGCGGAACGAGCTCGTAGAGCACTACGAGCGCCTTTTCGAGATCAATGCGCCGCCCGCGCCAAAGGGCAAGGAGGGCGGCGGCCGCGGCTCTTTCTATGTGCAGTCCAAGGTGGTTCGCGCGCGTGAGCGCATCGAAGAAGAGTGGAAGCTGCTGACGCAGGCTGCGGAGCAGCATCAAGCGTCTTCGTAAGCGGCGTCGTGGATGGCGACGCTACGGCCGGACGGGTCGCTGTCTGTGAGTTGTATGCACGTACCTTGCACAGCCCCAGTCGCCGCGCGGCACCCAGCGGACAGCTGTCTTGGCAGCCGCGTCCGAGGGAAACCACGCCTCGAACATCTCGCGGATCATGTAGGCCTCCTTGGTGTCGGGCGTCTCGAGCGGATAGCGACTCGCGCGCTCCGCAAACTTGTCGTCTGAGACGACCTGCTCGGCATGCTCCTTCATGCCATCAATCCACGAGTAGCCAACGCCATCGCTAAACTGCTCCTTCTGGCGCCACAGGATGCTGTCGGGAAGGTACGGACGACTTCCCTCGACAGGTGCGCCGGCCTCAACATCATCAGGGTGCACGTCAAAGGCCTTGCGCAGGATGTACTTCTCCATGTGGGGCCGGCCGTCCGCATCCTTCGTCTGCAGGCTGCCCTTGGAGAACATCTTCTGCTCGGGATCCACGTTCATGCACACGTCCAGGAACGCCTTGTCCAGGAACGGCACACGCGCCTCGAGACCCCACGCCATCGTGCTCTTGTTCGCACGCAGACAGTCGGCCGTGTGCAGGTTCTTCACGCGCGCCACCGACTCGTGGTGGAACGCCTCCTTGTCGGGAGCCGCGTGGAAGTAGAGGTAGCCGCCAAACACCTCGTCGGAGCCCTCGCCGGAGAGTACCATCTTGACACCCGTAGCCTTGATCTTGCGCGACAGTAGGTACATGGGCGTCGACGCACGCACCGTCGTCACATCGAACGTCTCCAGGTGGTAGATCACGTCCGAGAGCGCGTCCAGGCCCTCTTGGACCGTGAAAGTGTACTCGTGGTGGATCGTTCCGAGGAACTCGGCCGCCTGGCGCGCCGCGAGCAGGTCGGGTGAGCCGGGCAGGCCAATGGAGAACGAGTGCAGGCGCGGCCATGCGACGAGCGGCGCGTCGGCACCGCCCTCAGTCGCATCCGCGGCAGCGTCCGTGCGGCGCACCTTGCCGCGCGGCTGGTGTGCGAGCGCCGCCTGCTGCTGCGCGAGCGCCTGCTTCTCCGTCTCGCGTGCAGCGATCGCGGCAATGAGCGACGAGTCGAGACCGCCACTGAGCAGCACACCGTACGCGACCTCACTCATGAGGCGCTTGCGCACGGCCTTCTCCAGCGTCGTGCGGATCAGCGAGAGGTCCGCGGGCGTCGTCGGAAGGTGGCCCGGCTGGTCCGACGACATCCACGACGGCTGGAAGTAACGCACAATTTCCTGGCCGGTGGGGCGCTGGCTGTCGTAGTAATGGCCCGGGGGGAACGAGTGCAGGCGCTCGCACTCGCTCGAAATCGCCTTCATCTCACTAGCGAAGTAAATGGCGCCAGGGTACTCGAACGAGCGGCCGTAGTACAGTGTCGTGATACCGATCGGGTCGCGCGCCGCGATCACATGGTGAGGGTGCACACTCGTGTCGATGAGCACGAACGCAAACATGCCATCGAGCATGTTGACAAAGTCAGGGCCGTGCTCGCGATACAGGTACATGATGACCTCGCAGTCCGACTCGGTCTGGAAGTGCACCTTGTCCTTGAGCGAGGCACGCAGCTGGCGGAAGTTATAGATCTCACCATTGACCGCAAGGTACAGCTTCTTGTCCTCACTCACGAGTGGCTGGGCCCCCGAGTCCACGCCAACGATCGCCAGACGCTCGTGGCACAGCACACTGCCACGGGTCTGGCGCTTCGGGTCGTTCTCGCCCACCACAACGCAGCCGGACCAGTCCGGACCACGGTGGCGGATCGAGCGCGACATGTTGAGCATCTTGGCCCGATAGGCCTGCGCATTCGGGTGGTGAATGCACCCGACAATCCCACACATGGACGTGAAAAGCGTAGCACCGTGACTCGAGCAGAATTTCGTCTTCGTGCACGTGATACCCACCCGCCGACCGTCTTTTCCTCGCGATGGCGACCATGCGCCGCGTCGCGGCCTTGTATCCGCAAGAGGTCCTCCTCACTGCCTCGTCGTCGTCGTCGCAGCGCGGCGCGCTCTATGTATTGGACCCAGCGTCGTCGTCGCAGACGCCCCTCCTGCACCTGAAGGGCACCACCCACGCAGCCCCCCACGGCGTGTCGTTCGTGCCGTCCGCCACACACGCTGCGCACGATGCCGGCACGAGTGGTCTTGTCGCCGCAATGGAGTCGGACAAGGCCGTCGTTAGCGTGTATTCGTGGCAGCGCGACCAGCCGGTTGCCCGCCTCGTGCTGCCGCAGAAAATGCGGTGCCTTGCCCTGTCGCCGTGCGGCACCTACCTGGCGGCCGGCGGCCCCGATGGCCGCCTGTGCGTGTGGGACGTGGGCACCGGCGCCCTCCTGTCGTCCCTTGAAGTGCACTACCGCGCCGTGACGGTGCTGCGCTGGACGCCCGACTCGGCCGCGCTCATCACCGCCAGCGAAGACGCGCGTGTGTGTGTCTGGAGTGTGCCGGGCATCTTCCACGCGACCGACCTGGCCGGCGCGAGCACCGGTGCACTGCCGACGCCGTATGCCACCTTCTCCGATCACACGCTCGAGGTCACAGACTTGGCGGTAGCGCCCGGCGCCTTTCCTGCCGCCGCGCGCGTTTGGAGCGCAAGCCTCGATGGCACCGTCAAGCTGTGGGATCTGAGCGCGCGCCGCCTTGTCAGCACGTTTGTCGTCGACGAGCCTGTGCGGCACCTCGCGCTCGACCCGCTCGAGCGCTTCCTCCTTGTGAACGCGGAGCAGGGCGTTCGCCGCGTGGAGCTGTACGAGCCGCAGGGCGGCGCGGCGCGCGGCGGCGGCGGCGCTGCGGGCCACAGCACTCCTGTGTCGGATGCGCCGCGCGTGTCGGTGCCCGATTCGGTCACAGCTCTCGCGCTCTCGCATGCCTCGTCGCATGCAGCGCTCGGCACGCGCTCCGGCGCCATCTACCTTGTGGACGTGCTGACGCTGCAGACCGTGCGTGTGCTCCAGGCCGGTGCGAGTCTTGCGAAGGCCGCGGCGCCGACGCCAGTGACGTACATTGGCACCCTCGTGCGTCCCATCGACCTGATGGGCCACCTGCCATGGCAAGGCGCCAAGCGCCATGCGCGGCAGGATGCGGGCACCTCTAGCAGTGCGTACGTGCAGGCGCTGCCGCTGCGTGCTGTGGCGACGCAGCTGGCGCGTACGATCCAGCCACCGCTCCATGCGCCGCACATGCTCCTTCGAGTCGGCGCGGGCGCTGCGTCGTCGGCGGCGAGTGTGCAGCGCTGGCTGAGCGCGGGACAGGGCACCGCACCCGCCGTGCCAGCCGTCCGTGCTGGTGCCGAGGCTCTCGCCGACAGTGCGCCGCTGGCCAGCACGGCGTCGCCTGGCGACGTAGCGGCCCTCCGTGCGCAGGTGTCGGCGCTGGAGGCGCAAGTCCAACACGCCAAGGCACTGAACGATGACATGTGGCAGCGTCTCGTTCAGCTGCGGGCCGGTGCCACGACTACATAGTGGATGCGATACCCCAGGACCATGGCCACACACTGCGATAGCTGGCACCAAAGCGCGCCTGCATAGGCTGAGCGAGGCCTGCGATGCCGTCGCGCGCGATGCGCCATGTGCCTAGGAGCAGGAGGCCAGCGACCACGAAGGCCGCGCCCATCATGGGCCTTGCGCGCTTGGGCCGGCCGATGCGCTCGGCCATCTTGGGCAAGCCGCCTACAGCATGCACCGCCCCCGTGAGGCAGAGCCAGGTGTAGAGCACCGTGCTGAGGCGGGGCGCGTGCGCAAAGCCCCAGGCCACATACGACAGATCAAGCTCCGACGGCGAGAGCTCGGCGATCGCCGGGTGCGCGGACGCAGGCGCAAGGCGGTTCGTCAGCACATGCACCAGAAGCACCGGCACGAGCGCGAGGCCCGCCGCATTGTGCCATGTGCGCCACGTCCAGTGCTTCGGCGAGCGCAGCTGGCGGCCAGGCAGAAGGGCGCGGCGCACGAGCGAGGCGATAACATGCGCCGATAGCGCACCCCACACGAGCACAGGCTCGACAAAGGCGTGCTGGTAGTACACACGCCCGAGCAGCATCGTCTGGTTCGCCATGTCCACGGCCGCGGGGCCCGCAACGGCCGCGACTACGGGCGCGGCGAGGTGCGTCACGAGCATCGCACCAATCGTGGCTGCCGTGCCCGTCTGCACAGTCGTCGCTGCGGCCAGGGCGCGCGAGCGCCACGTTGCGCGCGGCGCGGCGGAGGGCATGAGTGGGTGGAGGCGAGCGGCGCCCGTCCAGGCGCCATGACGGTGCATCCGCTGTTTGGCGGCGCCATTTCGCTCACGCTCGACGGCGAGTACCTGGATGCGAGTCTCGTGCGCCAAGTGCCTGATAACCAAGAGGTGCTCCTGGCGCGCGACTCGGACGTGAGTGTGATTCTCGAGGTGCTGCAGTGTGTGGCGCCCGAGACGGACGCGCGTGCGATGGAGCAGGGCGTGCGCTACCACTTTGACTCGCTTGCGCACGACAACAGTGCCGTGTTCTCTGTCGTTGATGCGGCCGATGCAGTCGACGGCGCGGCGCGCGCGGGCGAGACGCCGGCGCCAGCCACGGCGCACGGCCGCCAGACCGTGCCCAAGTTTGGGAAGCACGCGCAGGAAGAGCAGGTCACCATCTACGTGGCACTATGGCGCTTGCCGGCGAAGAATGTCGATCTCGTGCTCTCGCTCAACGACCCCGCGGGCCGCGCCACGGCCGCGCAGTTCCGCGCGGCCGCCGCGTCGCTGCGCATCGAGGACTGGGGCCTCTTTCCGTAGCTGACTCAGCGTGACTCGCCCAGCCCGTGGCGCGCGGCTTTCACGTAGACTACGACGCTATGGCCCAGACCCAGCCTTTGTGGCTTCGCTGCGAGACGAAGCCCGCCGAGCACCGCTCGGCACTGACGCCGACCACGGCGAAGAAGCTGATTGATGCAGGCTTTGACATCACCGTCGAGCGCGATCCGCAGCGCATCTTTGACGACGCCGAGTTCGAGCAGGTCGGGTGCCACATGGCGCCGCACCACTCGTGGCCCTCGGCGCCCAAGACGACGCCGATCATTGGCTTGAAGGAGCTCGATACGCCGGGCCCGGATCTGGAGCACACGCACATCCAGTTTGCGCATTGCTACAAGCACCAGGAGGGCTGGGCGGACGTGCTGGGCCGCTTCCACCGCGGCGGCGGCAAGCTGTATGACCTCGAGTTCCTCGAAGATGCGCAGGGCCGCCGCGTGGCCGCGTTTGGCTGGCATGCCGGCTTTGCCGGCGCGGCGCTTGGCCTGCTCGCGCTCGCCGAGCAGGTGCAGGGCCGCCAGCTCGGGGCGCAGACGCACTACCCGAACGAAGACGCGCTCATGGCGCACACGCGCGAGGCCGTGCAGGTGCTGCGTGCGCACCGCGCCGACAAGCGCGTCACGGCGCTGGTGATCGGAGCGCTGGGCCGCTGTGGCCGCGGCGCGATCGACTGCCTCGAGAAGAGCGGGCTGCAGCCGGACGAGATCCAGCGCTGGGACATACAAGAGACGAGCGCCAAGAGCGGCCCGTACCAGGAGATCATCGACTCGGACCTGTTCATCAACTGCATCTACCTGTCGAAGAAGATTCCTCCGTTCCTGGACCGCGCGTCGCTCGAGCGCGCCGGTGAGAGCCGCCGCCTCGGCATGATTGTCGATGTGAGCTGTGACACGACGAACCCGAACAACCCGATTCCCGTGTACTCGATCAACACGACGTTCGAGCGGCCCACTGTGCGTGTGGACGGCTTTGATCGGCTCGAGGTCATCTCGATTGACCACCTGCCGACGCTGCTCCCGCGCGAGGCGTCCGAGGCGTTCTCCAACGACCTGCTGCCATCGCTCCTGCAGCTGCCGCTCGTCACCGGCGTGGCGGGCGAGGAGGCGCAGAAGCACGCCAGCGAGGAGGGCAAGGGCGCTGTGTGGACACGCGCCGAGCGCCTGTTCCAGCAGCACCTGGCGGAGGCCGTGCAGCACGGTGCTTAACTATAGACTAAAAGACAAACACCTTGTCGTCCGCCTGGCTCAGCGGACGCGGCTCGGGGAACTGCAGCTGCACGAGATGCCGCTTCATCGCCTCGACCATCGGCGGCGGGCCACACATGAGCACGCGGCAGTCGAGCGTGGCGGGCGGCAGAAAGTCGGCGATGGCATCGCGCGTGATAAAGCCGACGCCGCCGTCCCAGCCGGGCGGCGGGAAGTTGAGGAAGTATCGCACACGGAAGCGCAGGGGGTGCTCGCGCATGAGCGTGTCCAGCTCGTCCTTGAGCAGGATCTCGTCCTCCGACACGTTGGCGTACAGCAGGTCGAAGCGAGTCTGGTCTTTTTCGTCCTTGAGCGCGGCCTTGAGCACCTGGAAGCAGGGCGTGATGCCCGTACCACCAGCGAGCATGCCGATGCGTTCCGTCATGTTGCGCTGGTACAGGAACTTGCCCTTGGGGCCCTTCATCTCGACCGACTCGCCGACCTGCAGCGCGCCCAGCACACGCGAGAGGTTGCCTGTCGGGTACGACTTGACGAGGAGCTTCACTGTGCCGACCGTGTCCACGTCAGAGATGGGCGTATACGAGCGCATGACCATGCGCCCGTTCAGCGGCGCGCGCACCGAGACGTGCTGGCCGATCGGCAGGCCCAGCTGGCCGGGAATCTGAAACTCGAGCACGCTCGTGGACTTGGACACAGGCGTGTGCCTAATTAGCTTGAACGAGCGCCACTCGTCCCGACTCAGTGCGCTCTTCGAGACGCGCGCACCAAAGAGGCCCAAAAAGTACATGACCGTCAGCGTACACAGCAGCCCGAGGCAGAACGTAACGACGACCGAGGTATCCATGATAGAAAAGTCCGAGTGCAGCTCGGCAAAAATAGGGTGTAGCTGGGCTAGGTATCCTGTGACAATGCGCGCAAGGAGCCAGCAGGCGAAAAACGTGCCAGCGGCCGATAGAACAAGGAGGGCCTGGTCTGCGAGCATGCGGCGTCACAGGGGCCCACCGACGCTCCACGTGTTATCACGTGACGGAAATTCGACGCCGCGCGAGGCGGCCGTGGCTCCGCCGCCTGGTCGCTCCGGTAGGCTTGGGCGCCGCGCACGAGCGCCATGACGATCACGACGCCGGGCATCTTGTGGAATGTGACACCCACGCTGGTCAAGGTACGCTGCGAAGCTGACAGCAGAATGCGTTCCGGCACTATGTGCGCTTCTTCCTGGAGCTGGGCGAGCGCTCTCCGCGCGAGTCGGCCAACGACTTCTTCTATGATCAGTGCGTGCCGCGCACTCACGCAGAATCTTCCACATGATCAAGCGGTTGACCGAGTACCTGACGCAACATACGATTGAGGAGGTGCAGAAACTGTGCGTAGCGCCCGCTCACACCAGAACGGACCAGTCGGTGCCGAACCCGCCAAGGTGCTATGACGAGCAGGTCATGATTCCCCTCGAGTGCTGCCATGAGGCTGCCGACCTGCTGCACGAGTATTTTGGGCCCGAGATGATGCAGTCGTTCATCGGCGGCTCGCGCTGGTGGCAGATGCGCAGCCAGCCGGGCATCCCAGCCGAGTGGATCTCGCACTATTCTGACTACCACTCGTTCATGGAAAAGAACGGGCGCAACCCGAGCCTCTCGACGTCGGTCCTTCACCACATGACGCGGCACTCGACGCGTGTCAATCCGCGGCACGAGCATCCAGCCGACGTCAATCCGAATGCGTCGCGGCATGCAGGGCGCTTCGCCGATACCCACGAAGAGTCGCGGCGCCTGGAGCGCATCATGCTGTACATCCACGGCGGTGCATACTATTTTGGCTCGATCAATACCCACAAGTATGCGATCCACCGCGCCTCGACCAAGTTTGGCGGGTTTACGCTCGCTGTGAACTACCGCAAGGCGCCGCAGTTCCCGTTCCCCTGCGCCATCCAGGACTGCCTCGCGGCGTACCTGTACCTGATCCGGCCGCCCCCCGGCGCGCTACACCCGCCCATCGACTCGTCGCGCATTGTCGTGGCCGGCGATAGTGCGGGCGGCGGCCTCGCCGTTGCATTGCTGCAGCTCCTCCGCGACCTGTCGCTGCCGATGCCGGCGGGTGGTGTCCTCCTCTCGCCCTGGAGCGACCTGACGCACTCGTTCCCGTCCATTCTGCAAAACACAAAGACCGACTACATTCCGCCGTACAGTTTCCTGCACAAGCCGAGTTTGCTGTGGCCTGTGCCTCAGGACGCAGGGCGCTTTGCGAAGAAAAAGAGCCGGCGCCCGTTCGCCGCCCGAAAGCAGGCCGAGATGCGGTCCGCCAACACGCTGCCGGCACACCAGCAGCCGCTGCACGTGTGGCAGCCCGACGGCACGGCGCAGGTGATCGAGCCGCAGATCCAGATGTACGCGACGAACGCGCAGCTGCTGCATCCCCTGTGCTCGCCCGTGCTCGCAGGCAGCCTCGGCGGGCTGCCGCCGCTGTTCATCGTCGCGGGCGACGGCGAAGTCCTGCGCGACGAGGTGGTGTACCTGGCGCACAAGGCCGCACATCCCGCAAAGTACCCACTCAACGAAACACTACTCAACCGCTTCCCGCGCTCGCGCGAGACGGCCGCGCGCTACAAAAATGTGCCGACGTACGTGCACCTCCAGGTGTTCGACGACCAGTGCCATGTGTTCCCCATGTTCCTGTACACGACGGCCGCGCGTCTCGCCCTGCGCGGTATGGCGTCGTTCATCAAGATGGTGACCGGCGCACCGCTCGCCGAGAGCGGCAAGATGGCCGCTTCGTACGGCAGCGCGCCCGTCGGCAAGTACGAGTACTCGGGCAAGGTGCCGCTGCAGCGCCCCGGCTACGAGGACCATATGATCCGCGAGCGCGTCGGGCGCGAGGGCCACGTGCGCCCGATGGAGCCGGCGACCGAGATACCAGCGCTGCAGCTGGCGCCTGCATGGCTGGGCACTGTCCACGCGGCGGCGTACGAGCGTTTCCGCCGTGGCCATACCATCTGGGATACCAAGTTCCATGCCGAGACGAAGCGCGTGACCAAGCAGCGAGCCAAGCTCATGCGGCGCGCGCGGCGCATACTCGATAAGGCCGCGGCGGAAGGCCTGCTGACAGACTGTGGCGACATCCACGCATCCGGCACGCGGTGGACGGACCTTGGGTCGTATGGCCCCGCTGACCTCGAGGACGAGATGCCGCCGCCGTCGGCGATCGTCGGCCGTCACGACACGGTACGTATGCCTGACTGACCCAGCCCGATGGGCTCGCGCTGCTCAAGCTCGGACTGCACCTGCGTGCCAAGCGGCGCCACGCCCTGGGCCTGGAGCCCCAGTCCGTCGGGGGGCAACGCCGCGCCAGCTTTGCGGAGCGCGCGCCGCGCCGCGCCTACTCGACGGGCGAGCATGTCCACCCCGCTGCGGAGCGGCCCGTGCCGCTTGGCCGGTTCAGCTTGTGGAAAGGTACGTGGTGGCGATTCACATTAGCTTTGCTCGTTCGCCTGGGATCTACGCCGACGGCGCTGCCGCCGCCTACGTAGACGCCGACAGTGCGCGACTCTGGCGCCGCGTGCGCCCGCGCCGCTGTATATCCAGCACCGTGGTCAGCTGCTTGAGGTCGCCATGCTGCGCCTCCAGCAGCTCGATCACGGTAGCCACGTCCATCTCATACCGCTGCGCCAGCTGCCGCATGTGCCGCTCGATGCGCCGGCGGCACCGGTCCACGTCGCCGCCCACGGGAAGCAGGAACGGCACGAGCTGCCGCGGCGAGGCCAGTCCATAGTCCGCACACAGCTCCCACACGCGTGCCTCGTACAGAGCACGGGCCATTCGCTCCTCCGCCAGCATGACGCGCCGCGGCGGCGTCGGCACCGCCGCCGCATGCCGCTCGATCGTCGGCGATGGCGCCTCAGGCGGGATCCGCTCCAGGTGCGCGCGCGCCGACACTTTCGCATCATGGTGCCCACTCCGCTGGCCGACGCGCACACTGTGCGGCGTGTAGCGTGGCGGGATGGCCTGGCTCTCAGGCGTGTGCACGTCGCCGGCGAGCGCAGCATCCACCATGCGCTCGCTGCCGTCAGGCGACGCTGGCGCCTCCAGCTCCGACAAGGCTGGCGACGCCGGCGCTTCGGGCGTCGCACGCAGCGACCAGCGGTCCAGCGCCGTCTGCCACAGCGTGCGCGCGTGAAGCTCCGCGTACGTCTGCCATGCTGCCAGCGTGGGCCGCGGCGGCGCACATGCGTCCGCGACGCGCTCCAGCACGTCCGCGGGAATGGGCGCCGCCAGCTGGGCCTCTGTATCAACCGAGGCTGCATCCATGCCGGATGCGTCCAGCTCATGCACGAGCGCGTCGACCAGCTGCTCCTCGTGGACCTGCGACACAGGCACGCGCGGCGCGCGGCGCGGCGGCGCCGTGCGTGCGACCGGCGCACCCGGCTCGCCCGGCTCTTCAAAGAGTGCATCTTCATCAGCATGCGCGGACACGGGCGCCTCGAGCATAGACGCCTCGACAGCAGGGGCCGTGGGCGCCGGCGCCGGCGCCGGCGCCGGCGCAGGACCGTGGGCGTCGCCCAAGGGCTGTGCCCCTGCCTCGGTATCCTGAGGCTCTTCGTCCATCTGATCGTCCTGCACCCCCACTGCACTGCTGGCGCCTGCGCCAGTCGCCTCCTTCGCAGGGCTCGGGCCGGTGCGCGAGTGGTGCAAGGCCTCGAACGCGAGGACCGCCTCCTCATCCATCTCCTCTTCTTCGCTTTCGTCCGCAGGGGGTGCACGCGCAACGTCCCGTTCCTCTACCGCATCCGCTGCCTCCGCATGATCGTCCAAGGCTTGGGCCTCCTCGTACAGCTCGTCGAGCGACGACAGGGACGATGGCGTGACGGAGCGAGCAGGCGGCGCAGAGCGGGAATGCAGGGGCAGCGCCGTCGGCGCATCGCCAGTGCCACGCTGTGCCTTGCGCTCTTCCAGTCGGCGCACCAAATTCAGCCGCTCGCGCAGGTTCTGCTGGAGAAAGAACTGGTAGCTGTAGAATGTGTGAGCGGGGCGCAGGCGCGCGAGCGTGCGCGCGATATCCGAGACATTCCATGGCCGCGGCCTTGACTCTAGCAGGTCGAGAATAAAGTGGATGTCCTCATCACTGTAGGCGATGCGTCTGTGGTAAGTGGCATCACATACGACCCCTGGCGCCGCATCGTCGCAAGGTGGCACGGCCCTGCCGACGCGTCCGCTGTCCCCCTCTCGTTGAATCACGTGATACGCGCGCGGCGCGTCGGCTGTTGGTGCCGCCCGCCGCGTGTTCGTCGCTCCGGCCATGCCGCCGCTCACGCGCCGAGAGTCGTCGCGGCTGTCGAGTGGGGGCGCCGATCCCAGTGCGTCGGCCTTCCACGTCGACCAGATCGTCAGTCACTTTGAGCAGTGTACGTGCGGCTCACTCACCCAGATCGCCGCAAGCACGCAGCGCAGAACCGCGACTTGGTCCAGGCCAACGCCCTCGCGCATGCACGCATCCGTGAGCTAGAGGCGCGCATCCTCGAGCTTGAGGGCGAGTGCGCTGAGCACAAGCTTGCTGCGAGCCGCCAGAGCACGCATGTGCGCCGCCTCGAGTACGCACTCGAGTGCGTGCGAGTCGGCTGGGAGACGATGGCGCAGGCCCTGCGCGACGGCGGCGTGGCGACGCCCGCGCGCACACACGAGCGCGCGGCGCGAGCCCTGCCGACGCCGCCTGGTGTCCCGCCGAGCGCGCGCGTGCATCTCAGCGAGGGCCTGCCGACCACACGCCTGCCCGTCTCGCTCGCGACGCCGCTGGCGGCGGACCTGATTGCCGAGGAGGACGAAGATACCACGCTGCGCAGGCCGCCCACGACGCCCACACACGCTTTGGACGACGCGCCGCACACGCCTCGCGTTGCCTCGCCGCTGCGTGGCGACCACTGCCCCGTCTCTGTCACGCGCCGGCGGCCGAGCCGCCGCAGCAGCGCGCGGTGGGAGAGCGAGCGTGTGGCGCTAGAGCAGGCGCCCGCCTCGCCACGCATGGAGCCCGACGCGCCCACGGAGCCTGATGAAGCCGAACCCGAGCCCGACGTCGAGCCTGCGGCACCGCCCGAGCCCGAGCCCAGTGAGCCGCCGGAGGAGCCGGCGCCGGCGGCGCCCGCCACGCCGCCTCGCACAAGTGCGCCGCGGTCGCGGCGGGCGTCTGCGCTGGCGGACCTTGCGTCCCTGGATGATTTGCCGGACCGCACGCGCCGCTCACGCAAGAGTGTAAATTACGCCCTGCCAAAACTGAATACCAAGATGCGCAAGCCGGACCCCGATCCGCCCGCCAAGCGCGCGCGCACGACGCCTACGCGCCGCACGGAGCCCCGAGTCGCCGCCGGCTCCGCCGCCCG
>NW_017387827.1:0-17567 GCF_000349305.1 Malassezia sympodialis ATCC 42132 | reverse complement strand
TTCGCGTCGTCCGCGTGCTTCTTCTCGGCGCGCTTCGACGCCTTTTTCGCCTTGCGCGCGCGCGCCTGCTCGTCCTGCGCGCGCAGGTAGTCGACCAGATGTGTGCTCTGCGGTTCGGGCTCGGCAGCCGGCGTGCTCTGCGCGGGAGGCGCCTCGAGCGACGCGACAAAGGCCTGGAACTCGGGCGCTGCGTAAGTAGGCGGCACGTACTCTGCTCGATGGTGCCGGCGAGCGGGTCGGCGCGGGGGGGCCGTGCGGTCGGCACCTGCTGCACGAGCGCATAGTCGACGAGGGCGACATACTCGTGGCCCTGCGCATCCTGGAACCGGTGCCCCTGGAACGCCTTGGCAAACGCGAGCATCTGGTCGGTCTGGCGGAACTGGAGGAAGGCGGTCGAGGGCGTATCGTGCTCGGTGGGTCTGGGTCAGTCGCGCAACGTACCGCTCGCTGCGCTTCCCGGGGAGAAACTCCGCATACGCCACGGTCGCTGGCTGGTCCGCGGCGGCGCGCACGGGCTGTGCGCCGTCGGCGCTGGGGGTGCCTGCCGCGATGCGCACCCACGGACTCACGGTCGACCAAAAGACGCCTGCAGGGAGGTGCGGCGGCAAATCACGCACGACAATCTTGCGCCGTGGCTTGCGTGCCTTGCGGCGCGACGGCGGCGGGCCGCCGCCTCGAGGCCTCGCACCCATGGTGTCAGCGGCGCGGCGCTCGTCGCGCGCTGAGCCACTCCCACGTGCGTTCCTCCACCCGACCGTCCGCCATGCCCAACGCCGCGAGCCACGCGGCGCGGCGTGCTCGATGGCAGGCGCTGCAGGCGCAGCTGCGCGACTCGAGCCGTGCGAACCGCAGCGACGTAGTGGATGAGCAGGCGCGGCAGCGCGAGGCCGCGCAGAAGCGGTCCCCGGCGCACGCGCACAAGTTGGCCAAGGCGGAGCGCCTGCTCGACGAGCGCGACATGCGCGAGCGGGGCGAGGATGTCGAGCGCCACCGCGCGATGCACTATACGATTGAGGAGAACGAGGCATGGGAAAAGAAGCTCGAGGAGAAGGAGCGTAGTCGCGATAAGGGCATGATCGGTACGTGCGCGCGGCTCACCCAGACTTTCAGGATCTGGCCGAGCGCTCGTACCAGCGGCAGATCCGGCAGCTCAAGCCGGACCGCGCGGCGTACGCCGAGCAGAAGCAGGCCGAGGCTAACACAGAGGCGGCGCGGCCCAGCCGCGAGCCCCCGCGCGACCGCCAGCTCGTGCGCGCGAGCGAGGCGGCGGTGGCGCCGGCCGTCGCGTCGTACGGGACCCATGCGCCAGACGAGGACGCGGTGGACCGCCTCGTGACGCACCTCAACTACGAGTACGCCTCCGACGCTCACACAGACACGACCAGATCCATCGCCGCAGCCGGCGCCGCGAGGACGACTTGGATGTCGAGGGCACCTATATCAACCAGCGCAACAAGCGCTTCAACCGCAAGATCCAACGCGTATGTCCTGCCTACTGACACAGTACTTCGGCGAGCATACCAAGGAGCTCCGCGAGAACCGTACGTACCCGTCACTCACCCCCAGTGGAGCGTGGCACCGCGTACGTGGCCGTCCGCTGACGCAGTTTGTAATCGACATAGACCGACGCTGTGGAGGACTCGTCCGGCCATGATGCGACCCCGGCCGGCTGCGCGCGCGCTGCGCGCGCCGCTGCTGCGCGCGGACGAGTGGGTCGTGATCGACTTGGGCAGCCGCGTGTGCCGCGCGGGCTTGGGTGGCGAGGCTGCGCCGCAGGCCCTCTTTGACGCGTGCGCGCTCGTGCAGCGCCCGGCCGCGGCGGACGCGCTGTGGGACCTCGACTGGCAGCGCGCCGACGCGCGCCCCGCGCGCGAGCGGCACGCGATCCTCGTGCGCCACCTCGCGCGCATCGTGCGGACCGTGTACCAGGAGCACCTGCTGTGCGAGGGCCAGGCCCACCCCGTGCTCGTGGCGCACAGCCCCCTCGGCCTCGAGGCGCTGCGGCACGCGTGGTGCGAGGTGCTCCTGCGCACGATGCACGCGCCGAGCGTGTCGTTTGTCGATACCCATGTGCTCTGCACGCTAGCGGCTGGGCGCACGAGTGCGCTCGTCGTGGACATCGGGCACCTCGAGGCGTGTGCGATGCCCGTCTACGACGGGCGGCCGATGACCTCGCTCGTGGCCACGACGCCGCGCGCCGGCCGCCGGCTGGCGCAGGGCCTCGAGGTGCTCCTGCGCGCGCATGCGCCGCGCCGCGATGGGGCGGCCGAGTACAGCGACGCCGTCGTGGCTATCCAGACGCAGCTCCTCCTCGTCGGTGCGCCGTGTGCGGCCCCCGGCGCCGGCGCTGCGTGGCCCGTGGACCCTGACGCATTTGCGCGGGCCTATGCGGCACTACCTACGAGCACAGGCGATGCACACTACCGAGGGATCCAGGTGCCTGGCTGGCTGCGCGAGCGCGCCGCGGAGCTCCTCCTTGAGCCGGGCGATGAGGACGAGCAGAGCGTCAGCGAGTGTATCGCGCAGTGTGTGCGGTCGCTTCCGCGCGATCTGCGGCGCGAGATGCAAGCGTCCGTGCTGCTCGCGGGCGGCACAGCCATGCTCCCAGGCCTTGCCGCGCGTCTCGAGGCGGATGTGGCGCAGGCGCTCGGCGTGGCCCCCGACGCCGTGCGCGTGCTTGGCGGGCGCACGTCGTTCGTGCCGAGCCAGGTGCTCGCATGGACGGGCGCCAGTCTGGCCGCGCACTTCGAGGCCGGCAGCGTCGCGCCTGTGACACGCGAGGCCTGGTGCGGCCAAGTGTCTACCGCCGCTCGCGCCCCACCACCGTCACATGCGGGTGGGTAGCGCTCACGCCCCGCACGACGTTGGGGCACCCGAACAGGTACACGCGACGGAGCGTCGGCATCGCCTCGACGAGGCGTAGGAGCAGAGCATCGTCAATGCAGCGCACAAAGCCGATATCCAGCTCCTCGAGGGGGGGCGCCGCGTCCGCCAGCGTCTCGAAGGCGGCCGGTGTGAGCGCGTCGTTGCTGTTGACGCGCAGGAGGCGAAGGCGCGGCGCATGTGCCGCGAGCGCACACACGACGGCGTCGCCCACGCCACAGCGCACCAGCGACACATGCTCGAGGGCATGCAGCGTGCGTGCGGCGCGCACCCACGCGTCGTCGGAGACCTGCGTGAGGCCGTCGGCCACGAGGTGTGTTGTGCACGGCGCGAGGCACCTGACCGTGGCATCGGTTAGCGCGTCGTTCAGCGAGAGGTTCAAGACACGCAGCTGTGCGCCCAGCGCCTCGAGGAGCGGCACGAGCCCCGCATCCGTGAGCGAGGCGGGCGGCACGCCCGGCTGCGAGACGCCCGGCTGCGAGACGTCGAGCGTGTGCAGCGCCGAGAGGCCCGCCAGCGCACGGACGCCGCGGTCGTCGAGGGCGCCCATCTGTGCGAGGCCGAGCTCGCGCAGCAGCGGCGCATGCGCCACGAGCGCCTCGATGCAGTCGAAGTCAAAGCGCGGCGTCTCGCGCACGCGCAGCACGGTGAGGGAGGCGCCGCGCGCGCGGAGGAACGCGAGCCATGCCTCTTTGCGCACGAGAAACGGCCCGTACAGATCGAGCTCGGTGAGCGCGTGCCAGTGCTCGAATGTGCGGAAGGCGGTATCGTCGAGCTGGCCGCAGTACTGCAGCTGCACGCACGTGGCGTTCGGCGTGAGGCGCACGAGGGTTTCGTAGGACGAGCGGGGCAGTGCTGTGTGAGCACAGACACGTACCACTACAGTCGTACAGCCGCAGCTGCGTGACGTGTGCACCAACAAACAGCGGCAGCGTCTGTGGCGTGAGCTGCCGGTTCTTGCAGATGACCTGCGGTAAGCGCACGCAACGTACGCGGCTGAGGCCCCGCCGACTTCGCTCGCTGAGGGGGCGGAGCGCCTGGGCCCGCTCAATGTGCGACGCAGCGACCTGGGTCAGTGGGCGGCACGCACATGAATGCAGATCGCTTGCAGGCTCGGCAGCTCGGCCGCAGCGTCGATGACCGCCCCGACCGAGGGGCCTGAGCGCGTGGGCGCCGCGCGCGCGCGGCGCGGCGCCTGCACCTGCGTGCGCGGCACGTGCCGGTTGCACTGCGAGCACAGGGGCCCCACGCCCGGCTCGATGCGTCTGTGTGAGTAGGCAGCACGTACGTGTAGCGGGTCATGGAAAAGGGCTTTTCACATCGCGCACACTCGACGGGCTGCCCGGGACGCACGACCAGCGTGCGCACCGAGTCTCCGCCAGGGGGCGTCTGTGCGCGTGCGCGCTTTGGCAGGGGCGGTACAGGCGCGTCCTCGTCCTCGTCAAACTCGAGTGACGCGCCTGGCGCAATGCGCGGGCGTGCGCGGGTCGCGGCCGCCTCTCGCGGGTGGTCGTGCGCCATGGACGCGCGCAACTGCCGGCCTTGGGCATTAATCTCGCTCGCACGGATCCCTTGCGACTATGATTAGCACTGCGAACCTACCGCCAGAAACTCGGTCAGCGCGGACGTCGGACCACGCAGGTTCGTGCGGCGCGACATGCCGTCAAGGCTATCGAAGCTGTGGAGGCCGCGGCGGCGGCGGCCCCGGCGGTGCGCCACGTGATGGCTCAGCAGCCGTCCACCGCGACGTGAGTGGGCGCGAGGGCATAATGCGCACTGGACTAGGCGACCGTGAGTGCGAGCGGCCCCGAGGACTCTGCGAATTCGAGCGAGAATAGGAGCGACCACGAGGGCTCCGAGAGTATGATCGCGAGTACGACCTGCCTCGAGGGCTCCGAGAGTATGATCGCGAGTACGACCTGCCTCGAGGGCTCCGAGAGTACGACCGAGAATACGACCTGCCTCGAGGGCTCCGCGAATACGACCTCGAGTACGAGCGGCCTCGAGGGCTCCGAGAGTATGATCGCGAGTACGACCTGCCTCGAGGGCTCCGAGAGTACGACCTCGAGTACGAGCGGCCTCGAGGGCTCCGCGAATACGAGCGAGAATAGGAGCGACCACGAGGGCTCCTAGAGTATGACCGCGAGTACGACCTGCCTCGAGGGCTCCGAGAGTACGATCTCGAGTACGACCTGCCTCGAGGACTTCGGGAATAGGACCTCGAGTACGACCTGCCCCGAGGGCTCCGAGAGTACGATCGCGAATACGAGCGACCCCGAGGACTCCGCGAATCGTCTGAATCAGACATGGACGAGACAGACCGGCGCTCCTCAGCCTCACGGCGCTCGCGCATGACCTGCGTCGCATGCTGCAAGTACTCACGCATCGGCTCGGTGACGAGACCCAAGCCAATACTCGTGAAAAAGTTGATGGAGAACCGCGTGTTGCGCGGGTGGTCCAGGGGGAACATGTGCTCAAAGTACCCCTGCATCGACGGCTCGCGGAAACGCGCAGCCAGTGCAGGAAGGCCCAGTAGCGACTGCATTTCATTCATGAGGATCTTGATAAAAATACGCGAGGAAGACGTCGTGTCGTCTTCGTTCATGTACACAACATCAAAACTCGCCCAGCTAATGCTGTCGGTCGCAAGCAGCGCACCAAAGAAGCGCGCAATGTTGCGCAGCCTGTTTGTCTCGTATCGGTGGATCGTGTCGTAGTACCTGCGGAAGCTCTGCTCATAGAGCGCACTCCACCGCCGATGCAGCTTGCACAGTCGCTCGCCAATGTGTCCATAGAACTTGGAGTACGTGCGCTCCTGCGAGCAGCACTCGACCACCATGTTGCAGAGCTCCATCTCCTGATCTTCCGGCACCTTGAGCTTGAGCAGCTTGTGCACACACTCCTCAAAGTCCAGCGACGACATAATGACCAGGTAGATCGTCCGACGCAAATTCACCAAATTCGTCTCGGTGCGGTCCTGGATCTCGAGCGCCGTCGGCGCATCGTCCGCTTCGCTGCCCGCCTCTTCCTCCTCTTCGTCCTCCTCCTCTTCGTCGCTGCCCTCGCCCAGGATCTCCGCCTGGATCTGCCGGTACTTTTCTTCGTTCTCCTCAAAGTCAGGGTCAGGCTTAAACACATTCAGGCCCTCCTCCAGCGGCAGATGGTCGTCCAAGCTCACCTGGTGCGTGATCTGGTCCTCCTCTTCCACGAGGTCCAGCGCCTCGGGGATCGGCGGGTGGTCCTGGAACTTGTCCTTGCGCGTCTGTGCGAGCACCTCGACCATGTACTGCACGCGCACGCTAATTTGGCCCTCGTACAGCACGGAGCGGAACCGGTCAAATACGCTGTGGCACGCCTTCGGTGCCTCGTCCGTGAGGAACGCACCGACCTCGCGCATAAACGCCACGGCGAGCTCGACACTGTCGTCCGTCGGATTCTCCAGGAGCAGGACGAGGATCTCAAGCGCAAGAAGCTCATGCGCCACACGCTGGTTCACGAGGTGCGCGAGGAAGAGCAGCGTGGCATGGCACTTGGTCTTGTCGTTGCGCCGGAACGCACGCCGGAATTGCGACACGAGACGAATGACCAGCAGTTCGCCCACGAATGGCAGCTTGGTGTTGACGATCGCCGCGAGTGCAGCAAATACAGGCGTGAACGGCAGCGACAGCTCCTGCGCATGCATGATCGAGCGGCAGAACAGGCCGCGCCCGCGGATCAAATTCGCGCCTGCAAAGAGCTCCGGCACAATGTGTTTGATATTGTCGGCGGCCACCTTGTTCACGAGACCCGTGATGCTCTTTCGCAGTGCCTCCCAGCTCATGCGCTGGTATTCGACGCTGCCTGCGTCGGCGCGGGCCACCTCGGCCATGAGCGCCTTGAGACGCGCGGGCGGCACGTATGCGCCACCCGCCCGCGTCTCCGACAGTTTGGCCAGCGCCGCCCGCAGCGCCTCGCCTTTCTCGGCTGCCGTGCGGGACGCATCCTCTGGCGAGTCGGAGCGCTTCCGCTTCGACACGCGCTCCTCGTCCGCCATGCTCGCACGAGAAAAACGGCGTCGTCGTCGGCGCCGCGCCCGCCACGTGCTGACATAATCGTGAAGAGCCTCCACCGGCGCCACCGCGGCTCTTGTCACCATGGCCCTGGCGGAGACACCTTTCCGCCTCGTGCGTGCGCAGAGGGGCGGCGCCGTGTCGGCCTATACGCATGCGTCGGGGTCTGAGACACGCAACTTTGATATAATGGGCGTCGCGGACGACGCCATGGACGAAGAGGGCGAGCAGGACACGGGGCTGCTGGCCATGCCCGGCCAGGGCGTGGCAACGAGCCTCAAGTACATGCGGGGCCACGGCTGCTACCTGGATGCGTCGCAGGCCGAGATTGTCTCGTCGCTCAGCGGCACGATCGAAAAAGTCAACAAGCTTGTGTCGGTGCGCCCTGTCCGCACGCGCTACCGCCCCGAGGTAGGTGACCTGGTGATTGGGCGCATCACGGACGTGCAGTCGCGCCGCTGGAAAGTCGACATTGGTGCGAAGACGGATGCGTCACTGCAGCTCTCGTCGATCAACCTGCCAGGTGGTGTGCAGCGCAAGAAGCTCGAGTCGGACGAGCTGCAGATGCGCCACTTTTTCCAGGAGGGCGACCTGGTGGTGGCCGAGGTCCAGTCGCTCTTCCAGGACGGGAGCGTCGGCCTGCACACGCGCTCGCTGCGGTACGGAAAGCTGCGCAATGGCGCACTGGCGGTCGTCCCGCCCGTCCTCGTGCGGCGCCACAAGAGCCACTTTCTCTCGCTCATGCAGCTGCCCGAGCGCGGCGTCGACTTGGTGCTCGGCCTCAACGGCTGGATCTGGGTGTCGAAGCATGTGCCCTTTGACATGGCGAAGGCCGAGGGCGAGGGCGCCGACAGGGACGAGGCGATGGAGACAGATGGCGTGTACAGCGACGTGAACGAGGTACGTATCTGGTGCTGACATAGGCCATTCCTGCGGCTACGCGCCAGTCTATCTCGTTGGTATGCCAGGTGCTCGCGGTTTTCGCGCACCAGGGATGGCCCGTCACTGACGCCGCGCTGGAGCAGGCGTGCGCGCTGTGCGCGAGCAGGGACGAGCCGCTCCACGCCCAGGCCCTGGTGCAGTATCTCACACGGGCGCGGCAGAGCCGTACATAGGGTTATAGGACACTCAGGCGTACATGGCACCCTCGTCCGGCTGCGGCAGCTTGCGATTTGCCGGCGCCGCCATCATCCGGCGCAGCTCGACCAGGAGGCTCTCCATCGTATAGTCGCTGCGCCACGACGCGAGCGGCGGAAACGCCTGCGGCGTCACCTGCCCCGTCTGGGCATTCACGCACGGCAAATGGATCTGCGTGAGAAAGTGGATCTGCGGCGGGCTCTGGGGGTACTTGTCGCCACAAACAATCTTGAGCGAGTAGATACGGTTCTCGTACGTCGAGTTCGCCGGGCCTAGGATGGTCGCATTCCAGGTCGACATGGCTGCCGTGAGCGAAAAGCACCTACTAATGTCCTCCGCATCGGCGAGGCCGTACGAGCAGGTTCCATTGCCAAAGCCCTTCTCGCCTTTTTCAAGCTCCTCCAGAAGCCGAAAGTTCCGCGGTACTGGGTCAGCACAGCCTACGCACCCACAGCCATCGCAGTCCTGGAGTGAGGCCCCAGCGCAGCGATCGGGCGGCGAAAGTGCCCCGCACGTGATGGCCTTGACCGTGCGCGCGCGGCACGAGAATCGTACCACTCTGACCAACGATGACAGCGGAGGAGGTCTACATTGTATCGGCAGTGCGCACGCCGGTCGGTGCATTCCAGGGCGCGCTCAAGACGCAGACGGCCGTCGACCTAGGCACGGTAGCTGCACAGGCGGCGATCGACCGCGCGCAGGTGGCCCCGGAGGACATTGACGAGGCGTATCTGGGCTGTGTGCTGCAGGCGGGCCTGGGACAGGCGCCCGCGCGCCAGGTCGTGCTGCGCGCGGGGTGCCCTGCATCGACGGAGGCCACGACCGTGAACAAAGTATGTGCGTCGGGCGCCAAGGCGCTCGCTCTGGGTGCGCAGAGCATCCGCCTGGGCGAGAGCCGCGTCGTGCTGGTCGGCGGCATGGAAAGCATGAGCCAGGCCCCGTATTACATGCGGCGCGGCAGCCTCGTATATGGCGACGTTTCGGCCCAGGACGGCGTGCTGCGCGACGGCCTCTCGGACGGACTGAGCGGCCGGCACATGGGCGAGTGTGCGGACGAGACGGCGCAGAAGCACGGCTTCTCGCGCACGGACCAGGACGACTTCGCGGTTACCTCGTACGAGCGCGCTATCGCCGCCTGGGAGGCACACGCGTTTGACCAGGAGGTGGTGCCAGTCACCATCCATGGCAAGAAGGGGGACACGGTCGTCCGCGAGGACGAGGAACACCACCGCTTCCAGCCTGAAAAAATGCGGTCGCTGCGCCCGGCCTTTGGCAAGGAGGGCACGGTGACAGCGGCCAATGCAAGCTCGCTGAATGATGGCGCCAGCGCGCTCGTCCTCGCGAGCGGCGCCGAGGTGCAGAAGCGCGGCTGGAAGCCGCTCGCGCGCGTGCTGGGCACGGCCGACGCTGCAGCGGCGCCGGAGGACTTTCCGACGGCGCCCGCGCTCGCCATCCCCAAGGCGCTGGCGCGCGCGAACGTCGCGCTGGACGATGTGGCGCTCTTTGAAATCAACGAGGCATTTGCCGTCGTGCCCCTCGCGAACGCGCGGATCCTCGGCATTGACCTCGCCAAGGTGAACACGCTGGGCGGCGGTGTCTCGCTCGGCCACCCGATCGGCAGCTCTGGCGCGCGCATCGTCGTGACCCTTGTGCACGCGCTCCGCGCTGGGCAAATCGGCGTCGCGGGCATTTGCAACGTACGTATCATCGACTGACCTCAGGGCGGCGGCGGCGCATCGGCCGTGGTAGTGCAGCGTATGTAGAAGGTCCACTCCACACGATGAAGAAGCGATCGCTCGCGGAGGCGTTCCAGGCGAGCCTGGCCGACGAGGCGAGTGGCGCTGCCGCGGCGCAGCACGAGTCGGACGAGGAGGACTACATGTCGGACGCCATGCTTGCGATGCTTGAGCGCCGCGATGCGCCGCGCCTGCAGACGTACTCGGAGCGGCGCGCGCAGCAGCAGCGCGAGGAGGCCGAGCGGCAGCGCGCCGAGATGCAGGACGCCGAGCTGCGGCGCAGCGCCAAGGCGGGGCGCCCACTCGCAGGCGAGTGGGCCGCGCGGAGCGAGGGCCTAGCGACGGATCGGCTCGCCGAGGCGGCCGATCGCGCGGACCGTGCGCAGCCGCTGGGGGCCGGCACGGAGGCGGCGCTGCGCATGATGAAGGCGATGGGGTACGTGCCTGGGCAGGCTCTAGGCGCGCCGGAAGCGCTGGACGCGCCGCTCGCGCCCGACCAGCGGTGGCTCAGTGCGGACGGGCGCCGCAAGAAGCTCGGGATTGGGCACGCCGATCTCTCGCGGCGCATTGCGCGGGCGGCCGAGGCGCCGCGGAGCGCGAGCCCCGCGTCGGACGTCGCAGCGTTCCGCCAGCGGCAGGCCGAGGCGGCGCAGCGGCGGCACAACGAAGGACTGCTGCGGGCAGCACGCAAGGCGTGCCGGGAATGCGACGAGGCGCATGGCTGGGAGGTGCGTACCGACGACTTACGGGCAGTACAGTCCCCTGTGGCTGGACCCGACGAGCTTGCCGGCGGCGCACCCACTGCACGACGAGAGTGTGCTGGCCGGCGAGAACGAGCGCGGCCACGACGATGCCGAGGCGCTATGGCTGTACGCGCTCCGGGACGAGGGACCGCCGCGCGCGGCGCCGGCGCCCCGCGAGCGTCGCGTGGATGCGGAGCGGTTCGGGGCGCTCCCTCTCGCGGCGCGCCTGGCGCTCACCGTGGCGTATCTGCGCGAGGCCTACTACTATTGCGTATACTGCGGACACCAATACGCCTCGGAGTCCGAGCTGCAGCGCTCGTGTCCTGGGCCGAGCGAGGACGAGCACGGGTAGGAGCGGTAGGGAAGGGTATGGCCTACCTAGTTGTACTGTGCATAGAGCGACGTGCTCGAGAACTTGCTGCCTTGGCGCACGACCTTCTCGACGGCCTGCAGAAAGTCTTTCTCGGTCGCGACCTTGCGGTGCGCGCGGATCGCAAACATGCCCGCCTCCGTCGCGACGCTGCGCAGCTCGGCACCGGTCGTGTTGGGGCACAGGCGCGCAATGAGATCAAAGCGGATATTGCGCTCGACAGACATGGAGCGCGCGTGGATGCGCAGGATGTGGGCGCGGCCCTCCTGGTCCGGCAGGCCAAACTCGACGCGGCGGTCGAGACGCCCGGGACGCAGCAGCGCCGGGTCGAGCGTGTCGGGCCGGTTCGTAGCCATGAGCACCTTGATGTTGCCGCGCGCATCGAAGCCGTCCAGCTGGTTGATGAGCTCCAGCATCGTACGCTGCACCTCGTTGTCGCCGCCGGCGCCGTCGTCAAAGCGCATTCCACCGATCGCGTCGACTTCGTCGAAGAAGATGATGCACGCCTTCTTGGTGCGCGCGAGCTCGAACAGCTCGCGCACCATACGCGCGCCCTCGCCGACGTACTTCTGCACGAGCTCCGAGCCGATAACACGAATGAACGTCGCGTCAGTGCGGTTGGCGACCGCCCGCGCACACAGCGTCTTGCCCGTGCCGGGTGGCCCAAACAGCAGCACGCCCTTGGGCGGGTCGATGCCCAGCTTCACGAAGCGCTCCGGCTCGAGCAGTGGCGTCTCGACGACCTCGCGCAGCTTTTCAATCTGGTCCTTCACACCGCCGATGTCGCCGTACGTGACGTCAGGCTTCTCCTCGACCTGCATCATCGTCACAGTCGGGTCGATCTTGGGCGGCAGCGGGATCTGGATCTGGTATTTGTTGCGGTCGACGCCGACGCGCATGCCCTCCTCGACGTCGGTCGGCGCAATGCGCTCGCCGAGGCCCACGACAAACTTGGCGATCTGCTTGATGTTGATCACGTACTTGTCCTTGGTGTCCGCCGAGCGATTGCCCATGCCGCCGAGCGCCCCAAGCACATTGTCCAGCGCCTGGACGCCGGTGCTGGATCCGCCCGCCTCGCCCTCCGACGCCCCGTCGCCACTGGTGGCTGCGGGAATGATCTTGGTGCAGCGGGCGACCTGGAGCGGCTGCTCCTCGCTCATGCGCTGCTTGTCCGCGGCAATATCCCAGAGGTCCGGCGGCGCAAGACCCGTGTCGCTCTCCTTGACGCCCATCTTTTCGCTCACGCGCTTTTCGACGTCCTTGATTTCCGCATCGATGCGCTTCAGCGCAGTGGCGTACGGGCCCTGCCCGTACGTGCGCAGCAGCTGGATATCGCCCTCGTCGAGCGGGACGATCTCATCCTGCTTCTTGTCCGGATCGGTGTCCGGCTTGGAGTATTTCTCCCAGTCCCTCTTCGGCGGCATCGCTACGACGGCCGTGGCGACGCGAGACAGCGGCGGGGGCCGCGCGTTGCCGGCGTGGCGGGGGGCACATGTGCAAATAGAGAGGGCGCTGAGTCAGCGTCTCGCGAGGCGGGTCCCGGCCAGGACGCCCCGTGCGATTCGGCTGCGACCGTTCACCGGGCAAGATGGCAGGCGCGATGAGCAATGCAAAGCGCGATCTCCGCAAGATCCGCGACGAGGACCGCGAGAGCCGGTACGGGAGCGTGTTTGGCGTCTCGGGCCCCGTCGTAATCGCGGAAAACATGATCGGTGCAAGCATGTACGAGCTGGTGCGTGTGGGCCACCACGAGCTGGTCGGCGAGATTATCCGTATCGATGCCGACAAGGCCACGATCCAGGTGTATGAGGAGACGACAGGTGTGTGTGTCGGTGACCCGGTGCTTCGCTCCGGCAAGCCGCTGAGCGTCGAGCTGGGGCCCGGTCTGATGGAGAACATCTACGATGGTATCCAGCGCCCGCTGCAGGGGATCCAGAAGAAGAGCCAGAGCATCTATATTCCCCGCGGTATTGACACGCCTGCGCTTGACCGCGAGCACGAGTGGGAGTTCACGCCGGCGAACGTCAAGGTCGGTGACCACATCAGCGGCGGCGATATCTACGGCAGCGTGTACGAGAACGCGCTGCTGAAGAAGCACCACATGATGCTTCCGCCTCGTGCGCGCGGCACGGTCACGCATATCGCTGAGAAGGGCATGTATACCGTCGACGACGTGATTCTCGAGACCGAGTTCAACGGCGAGAAGCACACGTTCACGATGATGCACGCGTGGCCTGTGCGTGCGCCGCGTCCGGTGGCCGAGAAGCTTGTGGCCGACACGCCGCTGCTCACGGGCCAGCGTATCCTCGACTCGCTGTTCCCGTGTATCCAGGGCGGTACGACGGCGATTCCCGGCGCGTTCGGCTGTGGTAAGACGGTGATTTCGCAGGCGCTGTCGAAGTACTCGAACTCGGACATTATCACCTATGTCGGCTGTGGTGAGCGTGGCAACGAGATGGCCGAGGTGCTCCAAGAATTCCCCGAGCTGACGCTCACGCGCGATGGCGAGGAGCAGCCGATCATGCGCCGCACGACGCTGGTGGCGAACACGTCGAATATGCCTGTGGCGGCGCGTGAGGCGTCGATCTACACGGGTATTACGCTGTCCGAGTACTTCCGTGACCAGGGCTACCACGTCGCGATGATGGCTGACTCGACGTCGCGCTGGGCCGAGGCGCTGCGTGAGATCAGTGGGCGTCTGGCCGAGATGCCCGCGGACTCGGGCTATCCTGCCTACCTGGGTGGCAAGCTGGCGAGCTTCTACGAGCGCGCCGGTAAGGTGGCCGCGCTCGGCTCGCCGGAGCGCACGGGCTCCGTGTCGATCGTCGGTGCGGTGTCCCCGCCGGGTGGTGACTTTTCGGACCCGGTGACCACGGCGACGCTCGGTATTGTGGGTGCATTCTGGGGTCTCGACAAGAAGCTGGCGCAGCGCAAGCACTTCCCGTCGGTGAACTGGAACGTGTCGTACTCGAAGTACACGCAGGGCCTCGAGTCGTACTACGAGAAGCATGCGCCGGGCTTTGCGTCGCTGCGCACGTCGGCGCGCGAGCTGCTGCAGAAGGACACGGACCTGGCCGAGATTGTGCAGCTGGTCGGTAAGAGCGCGCTGGGCGAGAACGACAAGGTGACGCTGGAAGTCGCGCGCATCATCAAGGACGACTACCTGCAGCAGAACGGTATCTCGGAGTATGACTGCTACTGTCCCTTTTACAAGACCACGGGCATGCTGAAAAACATGGTCGACTACCACGAGAAGGCCCAGGCGGCGATCAACAACAACCCTGAGATGACGTGGAGCAAGATCCGCGAGCACACGTCCGACATTTTGTACCGCCTCACGCAGCAGAAGTTCGAGGACCCCAAGGACGGCGAGGAGGCCATCCAGGGCAAGTTCGACGCGCTCTCGAGCGACTTGGCCGAGTGCTTCCGCAGCCTGTCAGACTAAGGTACATAGGAATCCATTCATCGAGCGAGATGCGCGCGCAGGGCCTGGATCGTCGTGACGCGCAGGCCATGCGCCTTGGCGAACTTGAGGCATGCATCGCGTGCCGCGATGCCGCCATTCGCATCGTCCGCGTCCACCAGCTCACACAGCAGGCCGGCCGGCGGCAGCCCCGCAAGCTTGCACAGATCGATCGTGGCCTCCGTGTGCCCCGGGCGCGCAAGCACGCCACCCGGCGTGTACCGCAGCGGGTTCATATGGCCAGGGCGCGAGAAGTCCGCCGCCGTCGCCCCCAGCGCGGGGTCCGCCAGCATGCGCGCCGTCAGGGCGCGGTCATGCGCGGAGATGCCCGTCGTCGTGCCGTGGCGGTAGTCCGTGGTGATGGTATACGCAGTCTTGTGCTTCTCCTCGTTCTGTGGCACCATCATCGGCAGCTGCAGCTCTTGCAGGCGTTCAGGGGTAAGCGAGATGCACACAAAGCCGCTGCGGTGCATCAGTGGCGCCGACGTACCTGGAGTGGCGGATCAGGAAGGCCATCTGCTCCGTCGTCACTTTGCTTGCGGCAATCAGGAGATCGCCCTCATTCTCGCGGTCCTCGTCGTCCAGCACGATCGCAAACTTGCCGCGCCGAAAGTCGGCCACTACGTCGTCCACGCTGTCGAACATGGTGGTGCCAGTCGACGATCGTGGGGCAGGGACCGATTAGGTAAGGTATGACATAAGCCACGGGCCCGCCCGGCGCGGCCTCTGGCCGCTCTGGGACGCGCGGGTGCGCCGGTGTCCGACTGCCATGACTGGCGCTGCCGCCACGATGCTGACGATGCGTAGGGTGGCACCATCTGTGCCGCGATCGAGGGTACGTAATGAATGTGCGCAGCTGATGCCAGGGCTACTCCACGACGACCTCGGCTGGCCGCCGCGCGGTGCTGCCGCGCCTGCTGGCGTACACGACGGTGGGCGCGGCCGTGTTCTACGGCGGCTCGTACGCGGTCGCGCAGCGCGTGCCGGCGTACCGCGAGTTCTTTGAGAAGAATGTGTACGGTGGCGAGGCGCTGCTGCGCTACTTTTCCACGCACGAGCTGAAGGACCTGCCCGAGGAGCTGCGCAAGATGGACGTGGAACAGCAGGTGGTCGCCGCCGCGAAGCAGGTGCGCAGCGGCTTCCACCGTTTGACGGACTATGTGCGTGAGAGCGAGCAGGTGCAGGCGACGCGCGAGGAGGTCGAGAAGCACACGGCTGCCCTGCAGACGAAGCTGCACGACCAGCTCGAGGAGCTCAAGAGCAAGGCTGGCGAGGAGTCGGCGCAGCTGCTGGAAAAGGCGCAGAACTTTGCGAGCCACGCGTACCAGGGCGCGCGCGAGCCCATGAGCCACGTCGCCGACGAGGCGCGCGAGCACCTCGGCGGCGCTGTGCCGACGGCGGAGCCCGCGAAGCCGGTGGTGCCGGCGCCGGCGTACGGTGCGCCGTACCCCGAGCGCAAGCTCGTCGCGCCGAAGGACAACGGCGGGCGCCTGCGTGCCGACCCGAAGGCGCCCGTGCTGCCGCAGCTGAGCAAGTCCGTCCAGCGCCTGCACAGCTCGGAGCCCGTGCTCGCGCAGCTGGCCGGCACGATCGACGAGCTGACGGCGCTGGTGCGTGAGGCGCCGCATGCGGGCGCACTCGCACGCAGCGTGCTCGAGACGGCGCAGGCGGACCTCGCGCAGCTGAGCGCGCGCCTCGACGAGATCAAGAAGTCGGACGCAGAGAAGCTCGACGCGCAGCTCGAGAAGCAGGCGCAGGCGTTTGAGGCCGAGCTGCAGAAGGCCGCGGAGCGCGCGCAGGGCGAGCTGGGCCAGCGCGACGCCGACTGGGCAAAGAAGGTGAGTGCGCTGCAGGACGAGCAGGCGTCGCAGTTCAAGGCGCGCCTCGCGAGCGAGCTGCGCACGCAGAGCGCGCTCATTGACGAGCGCCTCAAGGAGGAGGTCGTCGCGCGCGGCATCGAGCTGCAGCGCAAGTGGTCGCAGGAGATCCGCGCCAAGGTCGAGCAGGAGCGCGCTGGCCGTCTGGCGCGCCTCGACGAGATGGCGTCCGAGCTCCAGCGCGTCGAGCGCCTGTCACTCGAGAATGCGCAGTCGCTCGACCACAACATCAGCCTGCACGCGCTGAGCGCCGCGCTGCGCACGCTGCGCCAGGCCATTGACGCGCCGGTCCTGCGCGACTCGGCGTACGTGCGCCGCACCTTTGTCGACGAGCTCGCCGCCGTGAAGGCCACGCGCCAGGCGACGGACAACGAGGTCATCTCGGCGGCGCTCACCGCGATCGACGAGACGGGCGCGGCCGCCGACGGCGTCGAGAGCGTCCCGACACTGCACGAGTGGTTCGCCGTGCGCCTCGCCCCGCGCCTCACGAGCGTCGCGCTGCTCCCGGAGCAGGGCGCCGGCGTCCTTTCGTACCTGGCAAGCATGGTGCTCAGTCCCCTGCTGTTCGTGCGCCAGGGCAACGTGCCCGGCGACGACGTCGCGAGCATCGTCGCCCGCGCCAACTGGCTCCTCGAGCGCCGCGACCTCGACCAAGCCACGCGCGAGCTGAACCAGCTGCGCGGCTGGGCCAAGGTGCTGGCCAGCGACTGGCTCCAGGCCGCGCGCACGCGCCTCGAGGTCGACCAGGCGCTCGACCTGATCGAGCGCGAGTCCGCATTTGCATCGCTCCTCCAGACGTAGCTACCTAGTCACCCTGCCAGCGTCGCGCCGTACTGCGCCGACATGTGCGCCTGCACATGCGCGTGCACACGCGCCCACGCCGCGCGCCACGCAGGGTGCGCGTCCGCACAGAGCGCACGCCACCAGCCAAGCACGCCCTGCACCTTGTCGAGCGCCTGCGCCTGCACGCACACGTCGAGCAGGCGCTGTACGAGCGCCACGTCGCCAGCGCGCGGCGCAGCATGCGCGCACGCACCGTGCCACGCGCGCAGCTGCGCGCGCAGCGCGTCGAGGGGCGCCGCCGGCGAGAGCGACGCACCGGGCCACGACGCATACAGAGGGTGCCGCGCATCCACCTCGACCAGCGAGGCGCGCGGCTGCACACCCTCTTCGGCCGGCCGCGCCGCAGCGCACTGCACGGCGTCGTCCGCCGCATACGCCCCGGCCGCGCGGCGAATGTGCGCCTCGTGCTGCACGGCCGACTCGGCCGCCAGGCGCCGCGCAGCGGCGGCCGTGCGCGCGGGCGCCG
>NW_017387826.1:0-29330 GCF_000349305.1 Malassezia sympodialis ATCC 42132 | reverse complement strand
CACTTAACACTTAACACTTAACACTTAACACTTAACACTTAACACTTAACACTTAACACTTAACACTTAACACTTAACACTTAACACTTAACACTTAACACTTAACACTTAACACTTAACACTTAACACTTAGACTTAAATGAACCGCCGGGAGTTAAATGAATCTCTTGAGTTGATTCGGATTCGTTGGCTTGTGTATGCTTTGTCAAGTTGTGTTAGTTTCGTTAGTTTGTGTGTGTTTCGTTGGTGTTGGATGGTTTTGTTTGTTTCTTTGAATTTGTGTTCACCATGTGGAGGATATTATCACTAAAGGATTTGTTGCTCTTCAATTCTACTGTGTCTTACTCTCATAATTCCACTTTTTTGTTTAGTTTCTCATCTGCTTACACGAATGGATCATGTGACCCCTTGTTTACCTGCGCTGTCATGCACCTCATGTGCGCCTGCGTCAATCTTGCAGAATCTTCAAAATAATGAGTTGGGTGGAGGTGGAGACAGGCAGATAGGGTGAGTGGAGGTAAATCAAGCTGCGGAGTCGATGTGGTGCCCATGTGGAGAAATTGTCATGTCGTTCTTGACGAATTTTCGTTGTGCAATGGAGGTGTGCTGGAGGGGCGGCTGGGTGGAGGTAGGTGGAGGTCTTTCGGGGCCCGCTCAGAACTGTCTTTTCCCTTTCTTTCCTTCCCTCAGCCTACCCTCTAAACTACCCTCTTGTTCCCTCCCATTTCATTCCCTTTCCTTCTTTCTTTTTCCTCCATGTCAGTCTCCTAGCTTGAAAACACTCTTATGTCAGTTTTCTCCTCCTAATATGCCATTTATCCTCCTCTTTTCGCCCTGATTCTCCCTCTCTTCTTTCCCCTTTCTACTCATCTTCTCTAACCCAGCCCTCCTTCTTTCTCTCCTAAAATGTCTCCTACCTTGTCCTCATCATCATCTTCCTCTTCTAACTTTCTTCTCTCCCTCTTGCTTCTCTTCTTTACCTCTCATTTCTCCCCCCTTCTTCTTTTCTCCTAATCATTCATACCCTTCATTCAGCTTCCTTCCCGCTCCCATCTTCTCATCATCTCTTCTTCCCTGCTTCATTTCTCCATTCCTTTCGTCAGCCTCTCTTATAGTCCCCTCTATTGCCCTCAATCTTCCCCTACTTCCCTTAGTCTACTTCTTAGCTTTCACCCTTCATTGATCCCTTTTCTGTCCCCCTTTTCCTTCCCTCTTTTTATCATATCTTCGTTTCTCCTCTTTCTCCTTCACATGGCTTTATTTTTAGTTCTCTATCATCACTCAATCACCAGTAATGCCTCCTCTCTTCACCCTGATTCTGGCCTGGCTGCCCTCGCTCGCTCTCCCTCCACATGGGGCAACCTCGGTGGTCACGTGAAATCGCGCTCAACGGATCAGCCCTGAGTGAGGGCCTGTTTCCCTCCCATAGGTCCTCGTTTCAGACTAGTCTCTTTAAAAGCCGCTGTTTCGCAGTTCTATCTTGTCATATCCCGAAGATCGCTGCTCAATTCGTTCGTTTTTCGAGGTAGGGGTCAGCCTCCTCTTGAAGCCAGCTTCGTTTTTCACCCAGTTAATTCCTCCACTTTCGTTCGTTTACCCCGCATTCAATCCCCTTGGCTGGGTCATTTAGGGGGCACATTTGGGCCTTGTGTTGGCTCATTCGGCGCCTTTTCTGACAAGTAGTGTTCCTCTATCGCCTCCAGCTACCCTATGCCTCCACTGTAACTCCCTTTTCCGCCCCCTCTTGCCTCCCTTCGTCCTCCTTTCACTATTGTCATTCTCAGTCAGGCTTACTTGAAAAAAATTCCAATTAGGTCCCCTCCAGAGCGGGTCACTTGGGCTCGCTTGGGCCACTCTGGAAAAATGAAATTTGGGCAAGGCATGCAGGGTAATTAGGGCAGCCTGGGCAACGCAGGGCAACCTGGGCTAGCGATAAAGTCCTGGTTCTCGATCAAGCTCGCTCTCTGGCATCCTAGGCATGACGTGGGGGCTCCTTCCAAGCCACGGGGGCCAAGCAACGACAGTCCCTTGTCCGGCACTGGTATGGCCCTCGACAGGTGCACCACAACGGCCAGGTAATCACGGCGGATACATGCCCAAAGCCTGGACGCATAGGACAGGAAAGGGAGCCATGACTGCTGCCTCTTGGATGGCAGCTATGATACGAAAGTTAGTTGCGCCTGCCGCGGGCGACGGCATTACGGAGGCCATGGCAGAGGTCATTGAGAATAAATTAGGGGAATAATGGCTTGCTGATTATTCAGATGATGATACAGGGGCCGCTCAAATTCAGCCGGCTATCGATCTAGGGTGGCAATGCCAAGCCTGCGAGTCTTGAGGCGTGTCCAGGGCCTCATTGAAGGGAGTACAAGTGGCACACTGTGAGCGAGTAGCGGGTCGTCATGTGAGAAATTTGTCTGTTGGATTCAAGGGCCCAGAACAAGAGCTCCTGTTTATCACTGCATTCGTCCAACTAGGACCCGATGGTCCGGGTGCTTGTGACGGAGCAGCTGTCGGTGGAGGGGTTGCGGAAGGGGGGGGGGGGGAGGGGGGGCGAAGTTCCCCTCTGACTCGGCCGAAGGGGAGGTTGTCAGCTTTCGCCTGAGGGCTTTTTGTTCGAGGCCTCTTTCAGTGACCCAAGCGCGGAGTTCATCTAAATACATTCATCACTCGTACTATTGCTATATCGTCTCTTAGTCAAGGAATTGGATTCCTCCCACCAGAGTTCGGAACCCACGCCCAGCCGAACAACAATGCAATCTCTATGAATCAATGATCAACTCCCTAGTTATTCAAAGAGCTGCAAATAGGGACCATTGCGGGGGCCAAAGGGCGCCTTGTCCGCGTTCAAGACCCTGAAGTTGTACATCACGTTATGGAAATTGCTGCTCACTTTATCGCGCCGCTTATCCCCCTCGGATCCGATGTAGAAAATGTCGTTAGAGTCAGGAATGAGTTCCCACCACTGCAGCCGAGGGTCCTCTGAACATGGCTGCAGCGAGAGCACGCCGTTCTTTGTGTCAAAGTCGCCCTGCTTCTGATTGTCCGGTAACTCTGGATCATAGTTGTAGCGAGGGCGATTGTCCACGCCACCCACGGTCAAACACTTGTCCGGGTGCTTCTCACTCCTCACCTGACCGCGCGACACGTTCTTGGACGTCGCCTTGAAGCCGTTCGGTGGCGAGTCGCACTGGAAAAACTCGAACCGGTCATCTGAATTTTCACCATCATGCAGCAGATAGCGGCCATCGGAGCTTTTATGGATAGCCACGCCGGACCGACCCTCAAAGTGTCTCAGACCAATTGTGAGGATGCTAAGCTTCTTCGGGCCCTGGACGCGGTGGCAGTGCATGTCGGACGCTTGCGTAGGGGCCGCAGCCGCCTGCGTGGCGGCCATGGCAAGTGCAGCGAGAGTAGCAGGAATAGCAAAAGACTTCATCAGGAAGAGTGAGTTGAGACGATGGGTCGTGGGGTGTGTCGATGCGCGCTTTATACGCATTTGCGCCGAGATGCCCTTTGTGGCGGTCACGGTATTGCGGCGACAAAATCCGGTGTGGAGGGGAGCTTCTCTGCTATGAAAAAGGAATCGGACTTTGCGGCCTCCACGCCATGGCGGCACGTGTGGATCCCCGTACGCTACTGGGGCGAATGTCGGACATCCGTGACGTTGCCTAGGATACTGGTGCTCCGCATCAATGTACTATCATCAGCAAGTCTGCCGACCCAGGCTACTGCCTATGTTTCCCATCCAGGATTTTTGTACACGTAACGGATATAGTAATGGAACCATCTGACCCATCTTAGATCGATATGTCGATTACCTGATGCTTCGTCCTTGGGCCTATTTCATGCACTGGTTATAAGGGCTCATTCCCTAGACTAAGAAATTCAAGCACAACTACACGAGAGCAAGGCTAGACGCGGCCTCACGGAGACAGTCATCAACCATAGTTCATGGGACCAAAGCGTTGGCTATCTCTACCTCGATTACTACGACCCAAAGATCCGACTTTACGACGGCCCATATATCGGTTGTCCTGCTGGATGCTCTATTCAGGCGTGCTTCTTGAGATTCAGCACCACATTCAGGCTCGTGCCAGCGGACCAATCTCCATAGGGGGAACGATCCGAGGGTTGATATTGAGAACATTGCTCCTTAAACTGATCAATGTCCTTTTTGTCCATCCTGCATGATTTCTTCTTGGGACCACTTTGGTATTTGCCACTCTCGGTAGCCGAACATGCCTTCTTCGTTGCATCATCGTCCAGGTCTTTCGCACCGGCATCCGGAAGGTTCCCGAACGTCGTATAATAATTGAAACAGTACAATTCATACGGCTCCTTCTTTCTCCATCTCGATCTTCAGGTCCGTCCCCCCCAATCCAATTGGTCATCTTCTCACCTGTTTGGCGACTCTCGCAGCGCTCCTTGCCCCATTCGTACTAGGGGCGCGGGGGGAGCATGACTCCCCCGACTCGGTAGACGGTGGGGAAAGGGGGGGGGGGCGATTAGAAACGTTCGTTGGAAACGAGAGACTGAGTACCCAGGGTCCCTGGCATATGATATTTCACGCCGTTTTGTTTTCGCGATCTCAACCCACGGCATATACGCGGATTCCTCTCATCTACTGCTCTTACTGTAGCTGCTATAGATTCGTAGCTATGGAATCAGACCCTCTTCCGACTTACAATTTCAACCTTAGTTGGTTATGCTTCTATACACAAAGGCTTTCTCTGGCTGCTCGGACTTTGCTAAGCATTTGATCGCTTTAAATGACAGGCTTCATAGCAGTACCCGCAATAAACAAATCGTCGTCGTCGTCATCGTAGATCTCGCACTTCTTCTTAAACCAACTGATATCCTCCTTTGCGACCCGGCATGACTTCTTCGTCTTACCTTCATGGTACTTTCCACTCTTTACTGAAGCGCACACATCCATTGTCGCATCGCGGTCGAATTGGGTAGATAATTTAACCAGATCGGCAGGGTAATCCAGCCACCTAGAGAAGCAGCCCAGGTCGTACGGCTCCTTGGGTTCCCACACGACGTCCAGCTCCGATCCTGCTTTCCACTCAGTCGCCTCACTCTTCGGATTGTGGCTCTCACAACGCTCCTTGAACCACGTCACATCATAGTCTGCAACTTTGCATCCATAAAACGAATAATTACCATCATCCTTTGACATTGAACCGCTGCTGAGTGTATTGCAGACACTCTTGGTCATATGATCATTGATCGAATACATCTGGTCCTGTCCCTTGTGGAAGCAGAACAAGAGTTTGCCCTTATCCGATCGTTCCAAGATCGGAGTGGCCATGGCAGCGAAAGGGAGCAATGCTAGTAGAATAAGCTGGAAGAACATGCTGATGGGGAAAGCCGTGAGATTGGGAGCAGACTTTAAGTAGGCATCTTTTGTGACCAAAAGTGGCGCATGGGCCGGATTTCCGTGCCAAGATAAACTGTCGGACATGCGGTGAGGGCGGGCCGATTAACAAGCCCACGTGCCATGCAGGGGGGTCGAGCCATGCGATCATGTGCATTGACCCCCCCCCCTTCCCTTGCACTTTGGAAGAGAAAAATCCCTAGACCTTAGGTCGACGAGAGAGTTACGAGATCTGAATAGCAGGTTCAAAACAGATTGGCTATCAAGTCACAGGAATTTGCTTAGGAGGTTCGGAAATAAGCTCATGCGCTAGGCTCGCTGGCCTGCTCAATCGAAATCCCTATACTTGCTCTTCAGTTCTATGGAATGATGAATGTAGTTGGAAATCTAGCAAAATATTCTGGTTCTGAAACAATATTCAAAAAGCGTTTTCCCACACAATGGTCAGGTGACGATTTTTACCACCACAAAGCGGGGTCGTAAATTTTGCAGACGCTAAAAAAGAAGCAAAGGACGAAGGAACACGTGTTCCAGTTCTGCATGTACATGCCGATGATAGGGGTATCAGCATCAACGGTACGAGCCGAAGGGCTTCCAGGACGCACTGCCTGAGTTCGGACAGAGTCTGATGGGGGGGGGGGGTAACTTGTAGTTGAGCTTCTACGCTGACGCGCGCATTCATGATGGCATCGAGAGCCAGTGAGGCTAGTTTAACACCTAAGGAATTGACTCTAAAGGGGAAAGAAGGCTGATGTGTATTGGCTAAGAGCACATGTTTGAATACAAAAAAGAGGGGGGCCTGATGCATGTAGCTTGTTCCAGGCGTTTATACCCAATAGCTAAATCGTATCTCAGTCATAAAGGTTTCCTGTACACGTAAACTCTTGTCAAAACATTTTTGGTAACTCTACGCTGTGGGTACATACGCAGTTTTCCTCCAACCTGCCTTCACCACTCATTCCGTAACTGGGGGGGGGGGGGTTTCTTTGCTATCGTGGACTGTTGCACGCAACGATAACACTAAGATAAGGGACACTAGCAATTCTCATCTACTCCAGAATGCAAACTTTTCCCTTGTAAGGCCCCCCAAAAATGCTGCATCTGTAAGAGGACACGGACAGGTAACCTGACAATACCTGCCTGCAGCGCTCCCTTTACTCCCCCTCTCTTGCAGATAGCATGGCAATGCGGCATTTTCATGCCGCAACGCTCTCTCCCCGAGTGCCCTTTTCAGCGGCATTCAGCTATCAATGCCAATCATTATATAGATAACTAAAATTTTGGGCGTACAAAGGCAAGGTTTCTGGCTGCAAAGATTTAGCTATTGTCCCCTTTCACATGGAAGGCTTCAAAGCAGTGCCTGGGATCCAAGTAGAATACGAGGGGGGGTAACCGGTGGGATAATAGTGCAAACATTTCTTGTGGAACCCATCGACATCCTCCTTCGCGACCCGGCACGACTTCTTATTATCTTGGTACTTTCCACTCTTCAGTGCATGGCACACATCCGGTGTCGCATCGGAGGCAATATGGATTCCCGCCTGCGTTTTACTTTCATCAAACGTCACCTCTTCGACAAAGCAGTACAGATCGTAAGGCTCCTTCGGGTCCCACACGACATCCAGTTTCGATCCTGCCTTCCACTCGGTCGGATCACTCTTTGAATTATGGCTCTCACAATGCTCCTTGAACGCCGCCACGTCATGGTCTGCAACCCTGCATGGCGAGAGAACCAAATGCTTAAGATAAGTACCGCTGCTGAGTGTAGTGCAGATACCCTTGGTCAAATTATCATTGATCGAATACATCTGGTCCTGTCCCTTGTGGAAGCAGAACAAGGGTTTGTACTTATCCGACCGTTCCAAGATCGGAGTGGCAGTGGTAGCGAAAGGGAGCAATGCTAGTAGAATAAGCTGGAAGAACATGCTGATGGGGAAAGCCGTGAGATTGGGAGCAGACTTTAAGTAGGCATCTTTTGTGACCAAAAGTGGCGCGTGCGCCGGTTTTCCGTGTCAAGATAAACTGTCGGACATGCGGTTAGGAGGGCCGATTAATTAGCCCACGTGCCATGCAGGGGGGTCGAGCCATGCGGTCATGGGTATTGACAGCTGAATGGATCGTTCAGAGCAGAACTTTGGGAGAGGCATACTTATCAGGACCATGTCCAATGCAAGGAGTACATCCACTTATTAAGGCATTTGTAGGGAAAACTGGTCGTACCATGACGAGTTTCAGCATTGAGCATATTCGATCGAAGGGACCCTAGACCTTAGTGAACGAATATCCTTCTTGCACGTTCATCATTTTGATATCCAAATTACTGATACAGTTTGGTAATTGAGAGTATTTTTCTTGAACAAGAGATATGGAATGGGAGAAACATGGATAACGCTTCTAACTGATATGCGGACTGGGGCATGAAATGCTTTGCACCATATTGTTTCGTGGCTAAGGAATGGTATTCCTTGACGGAAAGTAAGAGCTTGGACCCTTTCCGTATGTGCTATTTTACACCATGCATTTAAGATCTTCTTGACACTTGCCTGTCAGGATAGGCATATGATCCTCCGAATCGGAAGGAAGTTAAACATAGGCTTCTATTTCAAGTGTCCCAAGAGTCCATTGAGTATCACCATTTGCATTGAATTATTGCTCTTCGTCAGCTACACCCTCAATGCATTGGAGTGTCATTAACTATGTCTACGTTCAACTAAGCAACTATTAATAACACGTAGAAAACAAGAACTCAAGTATGCACATGACAAAAGCACACCTGCGTATTGCAGAACTGAGTCGTCTTTCCAAAGGCTGATCGGTTCTAATGATGGGTTTCAACGCCCACCGACAGATCCATCACAGGCTCAAGGTCCGTTCCAGCGTAGAAACCACGTCTCACATTGTCTATTGCTGCGCAACGATCTGTGAACCACTGCACGTCATAGCTGGCAACCCTGCACGACCGTTTCGTCGGTTCATCTTGGTACTTGCCACTTGAGAGTGTACCGCATACATCCTTCATCGCCCGGATATCAAGTCTGCTGCTCGGGGCGCTGGGGGGATCTACTCCCATATCCGAAGGATAACCAATCGGTACAAATCAAACTCAATCAGAGTTTGAATAGGAGTGCCAGCATTAAATTTTGTGCCCTTATTCGCCATCACGTCGACGTGACTTTGGCAGCGCCCCCCCCCCCTCTTTACATCATAATTTTTGAGCCAGCAAATAGTCTGATCGGTATTAAAAACATAACTACCGCTTTTGTGTGCGTTGCAGATATGTTTCGCCGTTGTTCCATCGTCTCTGAACTTGGAATGGTTGGGCTCACGGCGGAGACAGAACTGATCGTGGTCTCCTGTTCCGGCAAGAGGGCGGCCAAGACAGCAAGAGGAAGAGATTTCAGAAAAATAAGCTGGGAGAGCAACGTTGATGGTCCCTAGTCACAAGGACGAGTAAAGCATCGTCTTTTCCCTCTCATTGTGGTTCGAGCGCCGGATTCCTGTGTCTAGTGACACCACCGCGCAAACGGCGACCATCGCCAGTTAGAAAGCCCTCGTGCCATGGGGGGTAATCGGCAAACGAATCATTTGGTCAGGTAGTAGAAGCTTAAACTTTAGAACAGAAAACACTCTCGGGATTTATGTCAACGACAGTTTTATGTGACCCGAATGAAAGGAGAGAGAGAGAGGAAGAATATCTGACTACGGGACGGTCTCGATCATCGAAAATAAGCCCATGGGTGAACTTGTTGAATTTGGTGGTGAAGCATTCCATCTTCTCTCTTTCTTTCCTAAGCTAAATATTGAATCAAAAAGAGATTTCCTGGTCAAAAAATGTAACATAGGAAAGGCTTTGTTTGCAGCAAATCGGATGATAATAATTTTTGCTACCGCAGAATGAACAAGCCGTCAATCCTCTTCCAACATTTAAATCTTAAAAAAAAAAGTCACCTAAGCACCCGCGAAGTACCGCAATAAGACCAGCAAACAAATAAGATGGTGCACTGTCGGAATACCACAATGAAGTATGATTAGTCCTTCGAAAGATCATCTCCAAGCTTTCTGTGCAGTTCATCTTCTCCGTAAAAATAGATCTCTGTTGAGTTATGCCCGTCTGCAACTATTGAGAGTAAACCGTTGGATAAAATGCTACGGCACGCCGTCTATAGGCGAAATGCCATTCAAAGCCTCAGCGACTGGGAATATTGCCCGCAACATATACCAAGCTAATGAGCATGAAACCGGGCTCGTTGGTACATAGCAGCCTAAAAAAGTTTTGCTCCCCCCCCTCCATGGTGGGACGCTCTGCGGCCCAAGATGAGATGTCGCTCATCGGACTTCTATATATTGCGCCACTGAGAATTAGCTGCTTTTTGCATCATTGCAAAATGTGCTTGCCTACACGAATGAAATTAAGCCCCGTTCCTGTAGGATGAGAGACCCTTCACCTTTGTATTAGTCAGGGGCAGGAGTGTAATTTGCGATCTACCCTGAACACAAACTTTGTATGCAGCATACCCCCTGCCGAGTTAAAATTTAAATTATCGCGTTGGCTCGATGGCCTTCAGGGGCGCTTCGTTTCGCTTGCAGATTTTACCGACATATGCAGGTTGGCTATAAAAAGATTTTACTACGTAAGACATCCTTTCATTGGCTGTTACAATGCATCACGTGGTGATTTAAAGGGTCCTTGCATACCACCTGTTCAAATCGTGCGCATCACAACTTTCCCTAAGCTGTGCCGTGTAATGAAGGTAATTAATCTGATTGCCTTAAAATGAATACCTAGAGCGCTGAATGTACTATATCATGCTCTTGCACCTCAAGGTCGTCGTCGGGCTTGTGACCGCTACACTGGCTGCTGCTGAGTCTGCGGGGAACTTTTCGATACCACTGACTCGTCGACAAGACCCCGCCCAGATTGGCGAAGATCAGATCACAACTTTTTCCGGCGATTTTAGCCATGCTGTTATCAAGTACTCGACGGCCTTAGAGAACTACTTCCGAAACACGGGTAAGCAACATCCCCTACAAGCGCTTCAGCTTTCGAAGCGCGGTTCAGAAGGCTCTGTGGGTCTTCGCAATGTGGACAATGGCCTGTTATGGACAGGACAGGTCCAGTTTGGTTTCCCTCCCCAGAGTGTATACGTGGACTTTGACACCGGCTCGGCTGACATGCTGGTGAACCATGGCGCCTACAACCCCGGTCTATCCATCTCGTCTCATAATACCAAGAAATCTTTTTCCAGCACATACTCAGATGGCAGGAAGGCCAATGGAACCATTTACACGGACGACTTTTCTATTGGTGGCATCAAAGGCAAGCATGTGGCTGTTGGTCTTTCCAAGAAGGAATTTATTGCCAGCAGGGAGTCTCCGAACAAGGGCATCAGTGGTCTTTCGATGCCTTCAATTCAGACGTTCCCTTCTTCATACAAGCCATTTTTCCAGACTCTTCGTGAGCAGGGCGCTGTTTCTCAGGGTATTTTCCAGTTCACGATCAAGACTGGCAGTGGATCGTCATTGCACCTGGGTGGTATCGATTCATCCAAGTACACTGGAAGCATCACATGGGTGGACTTTGATCCTTCGGATGGCTTTTACGTGGCCTCCGCCTCTATCAATGGAAAGGATATTCGCACTATCATCGATTCGGGGACGTCCCTTATTATTGGCCCCCCGAATGAGGTCAAGGAAGTGCTGAAGTCTATCGACGGCGTCACTATATCGGACCAAAATGGCCAAGTTATGGCCACCTTCCCGTGCAAAGAGAACCCGAAGGTGAACATCAAGTATGGCAGCAAGACCTTCCCTCTGGCTAACACGCACCTTAAGCAGAATAGCACCACTTGTGTCCTGCCAATTATGGGTCGAAGTGGCCTTCCCATGAAGGCTTGGATCATGGGTGATCCATTTTTCCAGTCTGCCACAGTGATCTTTGATCAGGACAAACACCGCCTTGGTTTTGCCAAGCAGGCATAATGGATACACCAGTTTTTTCTAATGGCGGATGTTTTGGTCTTGGAGTGTGTCAAGAAGTATGAAATCCACATTTTCAGCACGCAGCACAAACGCATCCCACAGACACCACTAGTATGACTGTCGAGACCCTTTAACACTCTTTTGACACCCCCCCAACCTCATTTCTGCCTCTGCATTAATGTCTCTGTAGTCATAATCAAGTTTTTGAATGGTGGCTGGTATCTACAAGATTTAGGGTATATAGTCCTTTTAACATTCAGAGATGCTCTTCAGTTTACCAACCAGGGATGGCACATTGCTCTTTTCGGGAATACCCTGCGAATTTGGAATCAGAGACACACACTGCCAAGAATTGGGTTTAATATGCGCGACAAAGCACTGCTTGTCGTGCGTGCACAATTGGAAGTCCATCGCATGTTGGTCGTCGCGAACCCAAAGGCTCAGAGCCTTAACATTGTCATCTTTCTTGAAAGAGAAGCGTCCACAGCTGTTGAATCCAAAAAATCCGAGCCCGTTGTGGCTCGCCACTGGCTTGGAATGACCTTGGCAATGAGCGTTATCGTAAGAACTGAACGCCCATGAGAACTTGGGAAAGTGTGGAGGAAAGCCCTCAGGGAATCCTTGTCCACTCTCGGTGACCATCCCTGGGGTCACTGCGACTGACGCCTGTACCGACATGGTGACAAGGGCTATGAGAAGAGCCGTTAGTTTCATGGTGGCGGGATGTTAACGAGTTGCAACGCATGCAAACGGTTGCTGAAACTTTGGAAGACGATCAACCAATGGCATAACAGTGCCCTCCACATTCTACCAGAGTCGTACGTCGAGGAATCATCAGGGGGGTTGACCGCTTATCAAGGTGTTAGAAAGCTGAAACAACACCGTCACTTCGTGGATCGACTGCTCCTTCCAAAACACCATCTGGTCTCCGAGCAATGGCGTGAGAGTGTCCAAAGAGACTGTCATATTCACCTAATTTGGTGATGTGATGTCCTGCTTTTCCCAGTTCCGCCATCAGGGTCGGGCGCAGCCTACTCTCAACATAGACCTGATCTGCGTCTACCAGCCATCGTGGCGCGCTAACGGCAGCTTGTAGCGGCTGGTCATACCAAAGGTACCTAGACAATACGGCCGAAGAAAACTGGGGCTGACCATGACTGCCCATCGTTCCATAGGAAATCAGTCGTCCGTCGCTGCCGACCGCCATGGCAGGATTGAGTGTGTGAAAAGGCTTTTTTCGGGGAGCAAGTGAATTCTTATGTGCAGGCTCCAGAGAGAAACTCGTCCCGCGATTTTGCCACAAAATGCCTGTGTCGGGAAGCACCATGGCGGAGCCAAATGGATGAAAGACACTCTGGATATGGCTTACAGCCCGCCCAGCCCCATCTATCACGCCCATCCAGGCTGTATCGCCAGGTCCAGAGGGCGCCTGAATACGACGGGCGGCCTTCATATCGACCTGGGAGGCCATCTTATCTAGGAACTGAGGCTCTAGGCAGTGCTGCAGGTCGTCTGGCATCCATTCATCATCACAAATGTCCTCTCGTACTTCGTAGGCTAGTTTGCTAGCTTCGATCATTGCGTGAATATGCTCGAAAGAATCGCCTTTTTGCACGCGCAAACGATCAAAAATCCCCAGGATCATAAGGCTCGTAAGGCCCTGCGTTGGCGGAGGAAAATTGTAAATGGATCCTCGGCTAGTTTTGAGGTGTAGAGGTCTCCTTATCCGTGCGCAATGAGAGCGCAAGTCTTTCTCGACCAGGGGGGATCCAATCGCAGCCAGGTCTCTGGCAATCGTTTGAGCTACTTCTCCGCGGTAAAAGTCGTCCAGTCCACGCTCCGCGAGACGCTTCAGCGTCTTAGCGAGCCTGGGCTGCCGAAGGAGCGTACCAGGAAGTGGCCACTTTTGGTCAGGCGCGAATGTATGGCAGAATGACGAGCTCGCCATCAACTGTTCTTGGAGATCTCGGGTCATAGTGCCCATTGTATGGCTAACAGGAGCGCCATGCTCAGCAAGGTAGATAGCATCCTCCAAAATTCGGGAAAGCGGCATGCTTGGTGCCCATCGAGAGGACTCTTGCAATGCGGTAGCCCATCCAGACACGGCGCCTGCCACTGTATTCACAGCCAGCCGGCCGCGAGTCGGTATAGTCTCGTAGCCTTGATAGAGGTCCCGTGTAACATGCTGTCCAGATCGACCACACGCTTCAATGGCAATAGGAGTGTGGCCATTCGCTCCGATCAGCCAGAAACCGTCTCCTCCTATACTGAGCATGTGTGGATATACCACAGATAGCACGGCTGCTACTGCAACGGTTGCCTCGATAGCGGTGCCCCCATCCTTCAGAATGGATAATCCCGCCTGACTCGCAAGATGATGAGGGGACGTAACCATCCCTCTCACACTATAGAGTGTGTTGATCATGGCGCACGTAGAACACGAGAAGAGGGAAACGTACGTGCACCGTGCGCATCGGCCGAGCGTGATAGCCCTTTCTAGCCGGGCAAGGACAGCTCTATCAGACACTAGCATTGTAGACGACTGGGTCTCCGACCTGTCCGTTCGGCCCAAGGCCTACCGTGACCAGATGCCCACCGCGAAGATTCATTGACTCATTTACGGCCTCGTCATTGAAATCTGAAGGTTCCAGGAGTCTGGTTTTCCACGAAGTCCCCTCGAGGCGTTCGGCATAGGGAACAAAAGTCGTCGCGTGAGTCTCCATAGGAGTGTCATGCTGATGCTGAGCATAGAGCCATCGCCGACGACGTTGGCGCTGGGACAGGTTCTTTCTCTGGGACTTCTTCGGCTTCATGTGCTGTACCCGTATGGACGCATTTGGCCCTAGGCGTATGCGCTCATGCTGGCAATCAACACACTTTGTTAGTACAAATGAGCGCCTTTTAGTGACTGGCGTGAGATGCTAGACACGTACTTCGAATGGTTGTGTGACTGTTTAGCCCTTCCAGCTGCGGCCTCATACAACGCGAACAGACACTGTGCTTTATGGAAGGATCTAGGCGAATCACGGATCTCCGTGCCAACGAGAAAAGATCCTTCATACAATGACGTCCGCCCGGTCCATACCCTCCCACACACGCTTGCCATTCCATCTGAAAAGCCCGCTGAAACATGAAATTCAAGGTTTGAAAAGTGTCTGCGTTGGTGATTGTCCGGCTGGGACCAGACGCGCTATTTTTCTTGTCCTTCTTCTGGTTTCTGCTAGAAGGCGGCCCCGGTCTGGTCCGCACATAGGCCAGAGAGGGCATTTGCCTTCGAAGGGAAGCCAAATCTGGGTCCTGGTATTGAAAGTCGAGCAGTTTCTCCATGTCCTAGTGGTCAGTAGCGCTCCACGCACCTCCAGGAGCTCGTCCATGCGAATCGCCACTTTGATGCGGCGAGCTTGCTCTTCCTTCGGGTCTAGCTCAAGGTATCCATGACAGCGCAGGGAATGGCCGCATCGTCCACAACGATCCCACTTCAGAAAAAGTGCGTCTTCTGATACCTCTTGACGAGCACCTGCTTGCAATGCGAGACTCTTGGGAGGCACCATCCCTACACACTCGCAGGCAGGACCCGTCGCCGACGGCATATGAACAGGGGTTTCGTACGGAGAAAGGGTATTAGGTGAAAGGTCCCATCCATGTGAGCAATCGGAATGCCTTGCTACCTTGAGCAGTGCATCTACCCTGGAGCATTGCGCCAACTCGGCAATGCCCCGGGTGTAGGTCCAAGACATGGGAGACCAACAAGTGGAGGTCACCTCGCTCCGCCATGTGGACTCTCATCTTGTTGGCCGTCGTCGCTGCGTGCGCTGTCCAGATGGTCTGGTGCCGGCGTTCTTGGAACGTGAAAGGACAAGTATGTTCTGGTCACTTATCCATAGCATGTGCTCGTAACCGGTGGTTCTCAGGGTCTTGGTCTTGCACTGGCCAAGCTGCTAGCCCAGCGTGGCGCGCATGTCGTGATCTGCAGTCGCTCTGAGGCCAAGCTCAAGACGGCCTTGGCAGACGTAGAGGTACGCATTTCAAGACTCAGACAGAAATGCCGCTCTTTCGAAGAGCAACAACTCGACTATGTGGTCGGCGACGTGTCGACATTCGATGGGGCTGCCAAGGCAGTGGCTCAGTGCCCCTTCGTGGCCTCCGCCGTGTTTTGTTGTGCGGGTGGCGCCAAGCCTGGATTTTTTTTGGATCAGAATGAGGCCGACTTTCAACAGGGTATGAAGCTGGATTACTGGACGGCACTCGCCACCGCGCATGTACGTACCTTGATCCTGACACAGGCTGCTGCAGCTTCGATGAAGCAGCATGGTGTGCACGGAAAGATTGTGTTCGTGAGCAGCGTTCTCGGGTTTATGGGTATGGTTGGCTATGCGCAATACTCGCCCATGAAATATGCGATCCGTGGTACGTGCGCGAATGATCTCATGTCGCAGGGTTGGCCGAGTGCTTGCGAATGGAGCTCCAAATGCATGGCATACAGGTGCACAGCTACTTTCCTGCCACGATCCTGTCGCCGGGCTTTGAGGAGGAAAACAAGACGAAGCCCTCTCTTACGAAAGAGATTGAGGGCACCGACGAAGGCCAGACTCCCGAGCAATGTGCCGCGCATTTACTGCGAGGCATCGAACAGAACTACTTTAATGTGACTGACTGCCTCATTGGATCGTTTATGCGCATCGCCTCGGGCGGATGTGCGCCTGGCCAAGGCTGGCTTGCTGACTCGCTCCTTTTGCTGCCAGCGCGCGTACGTATCTAAAGACTTACACAGTGGGCGCTGGTCGCCTGGCGTCGGTTTGTGGCAGACCGGGCAGTTCAAAAAGTGTCTGTTTCCTCTGTCTACTAATATATACAATGATAGCGTTAAGAGGGTTTTGTCAGTTTGTCGGCAGCCTTGATCCCGCAGGTACTTGCCTCACTCTTGTAGTGTCGGTTCAGGGCATCGAGCCTCGCAAACGTTTTCTGACAGCCCTCGCACTGATACGGCTTAATGTTCAAGTGCAGATTGTGGTGCCGTTTACAATCATGCACCCGAGCAAAGCTCCTGCCGCACCCTGGCCACTCGCACTTGAACGGACGTTCGTCCAGGTGCGAACGCAAATGGCCCCGTAGGTTGTACTGTCTCGTAAACGTAGAGCCACAGTCTGGAAAGGGACACGTATAAAGTGCCTCGGCTTTGCGTCGCGAAGCCGACGCAGCCTGTGAGGCGGACGTAGTTACCACAGGTGTGCGCGTTTGAGAGGCTGAGTGGAACGACGTCTCGCTGTTCTCTCGAGGACTGTGTCGATTAGAGGATTGGTTCGCATTACGCGGTGACGAGTCCGGCTCGACTTGCGTATCAACAAGCGTGTTATACTCCTCTAGCGACGAGAGGCTCACGCCTGTAGTCGATGGAACCTCTTGGCTTACTTGCCGCCCAGGCGAGGATTGACATTTCACCATGTCTGATGACATGGAACTAGCCTGATGCCGCTGCAACGGGGACAAGAATGGAAGCTCATGTTGCCTCAGATCCATTGAGTTAGCCACAGGAAACAACGAGCCATGCTTCGTGCGTCCTTGGAAGTCTTCTGACACCGAGGTTCGTAAGTGACGTCGAGGGTTCCTGGATGTGGACGGAAATCTAACGCCTTGGTGCAACGCTGGCCCGTATGCATCCATAGGGTGCAGCGACTGATGCGAACCCGAAAGAGGAAAGCGCCATTGCATCATTCTCACTGCTGCCTCGTTTTGAATGGAGTTGTCAAAACTGTGTTCCGATTCCGGCGTAACGCTGCGTGTCGACGCATGATAGGGGCTCAGCGGCCGCGGACTTTTCGACCCGTGGCGCACAGGGCCTGCCAAGTTTTCTTCGTTGGCATCCGCATATATGCCGGGTTCCTGGAATACTTGCATGTCTGATTTTCGGACCATATCATTGGGAGGTGTCTGAATCAAGGAAGGATTCAGTGTCATCTCCTGAGAAGGCACACCGATATTACACGAAGCAAATGTTGGATCTGTCGAATTGGCATCGCGCTTGAGGGAGGGCGACAACGGGGCTTGGAGAGACGGAGAGCTTTCTTCTGCCTGCAGAGTCAGCGACTCAAAGTTGATCCCTGGAGCGGACGCCGTAGAGGCCATACTGGGCGCGGTCATCTCGCGAGGGCTCGTCTTACCACCCATGGAATGGATCAAGTACGACAGGTCATCAATCGGGGACGTAAAGGCATCGACCGTGGGGCCCAGAAGGGAAGGCGTTCGTGGTCCCACATCGGAGGCAGAGCGGCGCTTCTTCCAACCAGGCCCAACTGGATGAAGCATTGTCGTTGGCGACTCCATCTTACAGTCACCTGTGAATCCCATGTTGACATCCAGCTTCAAGAGCCCTTTGAAGTGTTCATTGTGGGGCTGCCGATGGTTCTGGTGGAGCGAAATGGGACCCATCGTAGCAGCGGGGTCATTGGGATACATGACAGGCTCCCAACCCGACTGAGACGTGTCCGAATTGGACCCTGCGACAGGTGAGCCGGTCATAGACGACTGAGAATCCGACGTGTAGAAAGGGTAGCCTTGTCCTTTGGCATCATCCGACGAAAATGGCAGGGAGGTCGAAATATCAGATTCCTGTGGAACGGGCGTTGCCATGGATACGTTAATCATAGGCGCACTCATAGTCGGTACCACAGCGGGAAGAGAGACGGGCGAGTCGTTCCATAGGACCGGTGGCTGATGCCAGGGCGGCTGACCTGAGTCCTGGCTCAGCACCTGTCCTTCGCCAGGCACTTCCGAGCCTGATTCTTCATCTAAAGCTCCATGTCGGACCAAGACATCCCGTCCTGGCACGGGCATGCCTAGGTTCGACGGGAGCTGCGGATCAGTATGAGTGGGGAGGAGATTCGTGCCACCGGCTAGCGCCACCGGCGCTGGAGTTGCGGAAACGCCTAGCATAGCGTTCCTTTCATGGGGCAAAGGGTATTGCCAAGTCAGTGTGTCCATTCGGGATCACAATTGGTTGATGGTTTGCTCACTCACGACGCTGACTTGAAGCAGCACCACAAAGTACTTCTCAATAAGAATGTTTCTGCAAGTGTAGGCGAATCTTTATAAAAAGAAGAGAGCCATCTAAGCAGAAGACATTCTTACACGGAAGAGTGCGGGTAGAATAACAGACAGTCCCCCGTACGTGAACAGGCTCTGTCGATAAAAGAATGATAGAGCCACGATGTAACCCACAAGGGCAAGGGTGCCCCACAGGAGTGGTTTACAGAATGGAAGCCTCCGATAGGGCGGGGCAGTCCAATGGCTCATTTGGGCTACCAGGAAAAAAATCTGTGTGGACCAATCAATGGACGCAGCACAAAGCGGTGACCCTATTTGTCCAGTGACAGTCAGGAGTCGTGCGTCGCCCGTCAAAGCGCCGTTTGTCTGCTGCGTTGGTGTCGGAGAGATGGACTAGGTCATCTACGTCCCACCCCCCCCTTACATGGTCCTAAGCAGCAGGAGCTTGGGCCACTCCCTATATGGAGGCCGCTCTACGGCGCGGCCAGCCTTATAGCCCGGTTGGCTCCAAGGCTACGACTCCGTTCTCGTATATAGTTCGACGCGCCCAAATTCATGAGATCCATCGAACGCCACTAAGTCATGTAGATGTGTATGCAAAGCCCAGCTTGACGGCGGCATATGTAGTCTAAGAGTAGGACCAGGCCGACATGCCTGTGGTGCCGAGGAGAAGGCGGCCAGTGAGGACACACACCTCCATTGACAGCGATGCGATGCCTTTTCGCGTCTTCTGCCGCTTGTGCATGCCTCTTGGCTCCCGGCTGGTACGCTTGCTTCGTTCGGTACCGCCAACGACGTTTCCCCCGTTTTCACTTGTCCGTCGCCACTCCAGCACTAGAACGATGACTGAGCCGAGCGCTCCTGCCAGTACGGCATGGCCTGCAGCCAAGGTGCGCAGCACCTTCCTCGATTTTTTTAAGGAGCAGGCACACACGAATGTGCCGTCCAGCTCGACTGTGCCGTACGACGATCCGACGCTGCTGTTTGCGAATGCTGGTATGAACCAATACAAGTCGATTTTCCTCGGCACCGTCGATCCGTCGTCCGACTTTAGCAAACTGCGCCGTGCGGTGAACTCACAAAAGTGCATTCGTGCGGGTGGTAAGCACAACGACCTGGACGACGTCGGTAAGGATACCTACCACCACACTTTCTTCGAGATGCTCGGCAACTGGAGTTTTGGCAACTACTTCAAAGAAGAGGCCATCTCGTATGCGTGGAAGCTGCTGACGGAGGTGTACGGTTTGCCAGCCGACCGCCTGTATGTCACATACTTTGAGGGCGACGCGAAGCAAGGCCTCGAGCCGGACACGGAGGGCCGCGATATCTGGCGCAAGGTGGGCGTGCCGGACGACCACATCCTGACCGGCAATGCGAAGGACAACTTTTGGGAAATGGGCGCCACCGGCCCATGCGGACCCTGCAGCGAGATCCACTTTGATCGCATTGGCGGCCGTAACGCGGCCGAGCTGGTGAACATGGACGACCCCGACGTGATCGAGGTGTGGAATATCGTCTTTATCCAGTTTAACCGTGAGGATGACGGCTCGCTGCGCCCCCTGCCTGCGCGCCACATTGATACAGGTATGGGCTTTGAGCGCCTCGTCTCCATCCTGCAGGACAAGCGCTCGAACTACGACACGGACGTGTTCACGCCCCTGTTTGCCAGGATCCAGGAACTGACAAACGCTCGCCCGTACACCGGCAAGCTCGGTGCCGAGGACGTGGATGGTATCGACACGGCGTACCGCGTTGTCGCCGACCATGTGCGCACACTGACCTTTGCCATTAGTGATGGGTGCGTGCCTGACAAGGACGGCCGCGGCTACGTACTGCGCCGCATTCTGCGCCGCGGCACGCGCTTCGTACGCAAGTACTTCCAAGTGCCGATCGGCCACTTCTTCTCGCAGCTTGTGCCGACGCTGGTCGAGCAGATGGGCGGATTCTTCCCCGAGATCACCAAGCGCATGAGCGAGGTGCAGGCGATCCTCGACGAGGAGGAGGCGTCGTTCGCGCGCACGCTGGACCGCGGTGAAAAGCTGTTCGAGCAGTACGCGCGTGCTGCGCGCGCCGAGGGCCGCACGAAGCTGAGTGGCTCGGACGTGTGGCGCCTGTACGACACGTTCGGCTTCCCCGTTGACCTGACGAGCATCATGGCCGAGGAGCAGGGACTCACGTTCGACCAGGCCGAGTTCGACAAGGCACAAGCTGAGAGCAAGGAGGCGAGCAAGGGCCAGGGCAAGCAGCAGGAGGGTGAGGCGGTTAAGCTCGACGTGCACGACTTGGGCCACCTTGACCAGGACGCGTCTGTGCCGCAGACGAACGATGTGTTCAAGTACGACACGCCGTCCATGTCGGCCACCGTCAAGGCCCTGTTCCAGGCGCACCAGTTTGTCTCCAAGACGGCGTCGCTGCCGAGCGGCTCTGAGCCTTTCGGCGTGTTGCTCGACCGCACCAACATGTACGCGGAGAGTGGTGGCCAGCAGGCGGACACGGGGAGTCTGGTGATTGATGGCGTGTGTGAGCTGGCCGTGACGGACGTGCAGGTGTCCAATGGCTACGTGCTGCATATCGGCTACCTCAAGTACGGCGCTCTCCAAGTGGGCGATGAGGTCGTCGTGAGCTACGACGAGTCGCGCCGCCGCCCGCTGCGCAACAACCACACCGGCACGCACATCCTCAACTTTGGTCTGCGCGAGATCCTTGGTGACCATGTCGACCAGAAGGGCTCGCTTGTCGCGCCGACCAAGCTGCGTTTCGACTTTTCGCACAAGGCGCAGGTCAACGTCGCGGAGCTGGCCAAGATCGAGTCGATCAGCAACGAGTTTATCGCGCGCGATGTCCCTGTCTATGCGAAGGACATGGCCCTGGAAGAGGCCCAAAAGATCCCCGGCCTGCGCGCCGTGTTCGGCGAGTCGTACCCCAACCCCGTGCGCGTGGTCGCGCTCGAGTACAGCGTCGACGAGATGGCCGCGGACCTGACCAACCCCCGCTGGCGCTCGACGTCCGTGGAGTTCTGTGGCGGCACGCACGTGCAGCGCACCGGCGAGATTGGCCACCTGATCGTCACGGAGGAGAGCGGCATTGCCAAGGGCGTGCGCCGCATTGTGGCGGTGACGGGCGACGAGGCTGCGACGGTGACGCGCACGGCCGACGAGGCTGCGGCGCGCCTCGATGCGATGGCGCAGGTGACCGACGACGCCGAGAAAGATGCGCAGCTCAAGGCGTTCAGCGTGGAACTCGCGCGCATGGACATGAGCGTCGTGCGCAAGGACGAGCTCAAGACGCGCTTCGCCAAGGTGCGCAAGGAGCTTGACACGCGTCTGAAGGCGCGCGCCGCGGCGGACGTCAAGGCCGCGCAGGAGGCCGTGACGCAGTTCTTTGCCGAGAACCCCGAGGCACCCGTGTACATTGCCAAGCTCCCCGTCGGCGTGAACGCCAAGGCGCTGCAGTCGGGCGTCGCCGCGGCCAAGAAGCTGAACAAGCCCGTGTATCTGTTTGCCCATGACGCGCACGCTGCCAAGGGCAAGGCGCTCTTCAGCAACTATGTGCCATCGGCCGTGCTCGAGCGCGGTCTCGACGCGGTCAAGTGGAACCAGGCCGTGTCGGAGAAGCTGCAGGGCCGCGGAGGCGGCAAGCCCGATGGCGCGCAGGGCCAGGGCGAGGCGACGCCCGCCGACGTCGAGGAGGCGCTGCAGCTGGCGCAGTCGTTCTTCGACATGACCCTGGGGGGTCGTAGCTAGGGTATCTATGGATAGGCAACTACACCATGAACGACTCGCCACAGCCGCATGCGTCCTTGATGTTCGGGTTGTTAAACACGAACTTGGCGGACATGCGGTCTTCCTGCCAGTCCATCACGGAGCCAATGATGCTGAAGAGCGCGCGCGAGTCTATCAGCACTTCCACGCCGTCCTGCTGCACACGCTCATCGAAGCGTCCTTCCTCGCCGGGCGTCACGTACTCGAGGTGGTAGCTCATACCCGCACACCCCTTGTTGCGCACGCCGACGCGCAAGAGCTTGGGGCCGTCGCTCGCATGCAGTAGCGCGCGAATATGCGACACGGCCTCGGGCGTGAGCGTGAGTGCGGCCTTTTTCTGCGCGCGCTGCTGGATCTTGTCCGAGACCTTGGAGCGCTTCGCGGCCACCGACTCGGCCGGCGCCACCGGGCCCGGAGCGCCCATCTGCATGCGCTCCTTGGGCGCACGCGGCGCAGCGGCGCCCTGGGAGTACGCGCGCACACCTAGCGCCGCATGCGCCGTGCGGTGCGCGACGCGACAGAGGGGTCGAATCGACATCATCGAGGAAGGGCCGGCTCGGCGAGGCGGCCGGCGGTGGCGGCGCTCGATGATGACTAATCATGCCGTGGCAGCCGGGGCAGCTGCTGCACGAGGCGGTCTATGTTGAGGCGCAGCTTGGCCGAGATGGGCACCACCGGCACCGTGCGAGGCGCAAAGAGGGCATCGACGTCATAGCGCAGCTTTGCAAGCTTGTCCTGCGCCTCGGCACGCGCCGAGCTGCTGCCCTCGCCTAGCAGGTCCGCCTTGTTCGCCACGACCAGCGCGATGCGGTCGCTGAGCCCGGCGCGGTACGCCTCGAGCTCGCGCCGCACGATGACCAGGTCCATGCCAGGGCGCGGGTTCAGGGGCCCCATATCCACCACAGCCACCAGCGCGCTGCACCGCTCCATGTGCCGCAGAAAATCGTGGCCTAGGCCGCGATCGCGCGACGCATCCTCGATCAGCCCCGGCATATCCGCGACGCGTAGGCGCTGCGACTCGGGCTGCTCGCTGTGGGCACCGAGCAGGCGGCCATCGGCGCCCAGGTGCATCACGCCCAGGTTCGGGCGCAGTGTCGTGAAGCTGTACGAGCCCACCTCGGCGTCCGCGCGGCTCAGGCAGCGCAGCAGCGTGCTCTTCCCTGCGTTGGGCAGCCCCACGAGCCCCACGTCCGACGGCTGCTTGTACTCGAGAGCGAGCAGCAGGGACTCGCCCGGCATGCCCCGCGTCGCGATTTTCGGCGCATGGTACCGCTCGAGCAGAAAGTGCGGATTGCCAAAGCCGCCCGCGCCGCCGCGCGCCAGGAGCACGCCCGGCTCGGAGGGCGGCGTCGGGTCCAGCAGATCGAGCGACCAGCCCGCCTCCGCTGTGCGCGCCGTGGCGTTGCGCGGCTCGCACGCAGTCCAGCGCGACTGCGAGGCCACACTCTGCTGCGCCTTCGGCAGGTGGCGCAGCATGGCGCGGTAGGCGTGCAGCTCCTGCGCGAGCTTCGCTTCGGCCGCAGCAAAGTGCGCGCGCTCGTAGTTGTCCTCTTCAAAGCGCGGAAAGTGGCGCCACACACACGAGCGCGAGTGCGCTAGCTCGGGCGTCGTCGCGACGTCGATCGTGACGGCTTTGCGCGCGCGCGCGGACTGCACATGCGCTAGATACGGCTGCGCTTGCGCGAGGCGCTCGTTCGTCGTCCAGCCCAGGCTGCGCACGGTCGTGCCGACCGGCACATGGATCGTAGCGGCGCGCCCGCCCCGGCCGTGGAGCCAGCCGCCCTCGCCGTGCGTGCCATTCTGCGCGACGACGCGCTTCGGCACGCGTGCGAGCGAGTGGATCGACGGATCACACCGCAGGTACACGTCGCCACCTGCGCCGCCATGCCCGCCCGCGGCCGGGCCGATCTGCACATACTTTTCGCGGTGGAACGACACGCACCCGTCGCCGCCGTGGCCGGCCTGCACTTCGACGACGAGCGTGTCGACAAAGTGGCGCGCCTTGCGGTTGCGCGCCATATCCGCCTTGCGCTTCACATGCGCGTCGGTGGCCACGCCCCGCACGCGCAGAGCACACGGGCCGCGGGCCGCGAAGGGCCCGCGCCACAGCCTCGCGCACGCCATGCCGCGGCGTCGAGGACAGGAGTGGAGGCTGGCCCCTCCGCCACCGCCATGGGGGCTGTCCTCTCTGTGCCGTGGCTGCTGTCGCCCGTGGCGTCCTGCTGCACGGCTGCCTGCGTGTCGCTATGTACGTCGGCAGCGGCGTCGATGATATGCCAGCCGTGCCACTTCCGCTCGTCGGTCGCGACGCGCGTGGGCTATGCCCTGCTGTTCTGCGTGGACGCGCTGGTGGCGTGGCTGAGCCTCGCGCCCAGCCTCGCGCGCTCGCTCGAGCACTGGACGTTCCGCTACGTGCAGCTTTCGTGCATTGAGCAGGAGACGTGCGTCGGCGTTCTGGCTGTGCACCGCATCACCTTTGCGCTTGCCCTGCTGCACCTGCTCCTGGCCGCGCTCCTCGTCGACGTGCACGACTCGCGCTCGCCGAAGGCCGCGATCCAGAACGGCTGGTGGGGCCCCAAGGTCTTTGCGTGGCTCCTTCTCGTCACGCTCGCCTTCCTCCTCCCCAGCGGCTTCTTCCTCGTGTGGGCGAACTACGTGGCGCCGTGCCTCGCGCTGGTGTTCATCCTGCAGAGTCTCGTGCTCCTCGTGGACTTTGCGCACACGTGGACAGAGGAGTGCCTCGACCGGTGGGAGCGCGGCTCGGAGCTGCACAAGTACCTCCTGCTCGGCTCCACGCTCGGCACGCATGCCGTGGCCATCGTCGGGTCGATGCTGCTCTGGGTGTTTCTGGGCCGCGGCTCGTGCACCGGCAACCGGAGCATGATCTGGATCAACATCGCGTTCTACGTCGCTCTGACCGGCTCCTCCGTGAGCCGGCCCGTGCAGGAGGCGAATCCACGCAGCGGCCTCGCACAGTGCGGCGTGGTCACGGCGTACATGACGTATCTCCTCGCGTCGGCGCTCATGCAGCACGACGACGCGGCGTGCAATCCCATCGCGCGCGGGCGCGGCGAGGGCGTCCAGACCTCCACGGTCGTGGCGAGCGCCCTCTTCACATTTGCGACCATTGCCTACTCGACGACGCGCGCTGCGACGCACTCGCCCCTGATGCGCGACAGCACGGCCGGCGGCCCGATCGCGCTCGAGGCGGCGCCTGTCTCGCTCACGGAGCCGATCACGACGCCGCCCGCGCCGCAGTCGACACTGCGCATCGCGGCCATCCGCTCGGCGGTCGAGGCCGGCTCCCTGCCGAGCTCGGTCCTCGACGACGAGCTGGACGCGCAGGCGGCAGCCGACGCGCCGCGCGACCGCCGGCATGTGAACGACGACGAGTACGAGGGCGTGCGCTACCACTACAGCAAGTTCCATCTCATCTTTGTGCCGGGCATCTGCTACACGGCCATGCTCCTGACCGACTGGCAGTCGGTGCAGCACCGCGACACGGGCGAACAGCTCGTCACCTTCATCGGCACGAGCAGCGCGGCCATGTGGATCCGCATCCTGTCGGCCTGGGTGTGTGGGCTCGCGTACCAATGGACGCTCCTGGCGCCCGTCCTCTTCCCGGACCGCTTTACATAGGCCGCAGAATGGCATCACACGTACGCACGGTATCCACGGCCGCCCGCACGTCGTGCACGCGCACCACGTCCACACAGCCCGTCGACAGCGCAGCCGCACACGCCGCCATGGTCGCGCGGTCCCGCTGCGCCTCGTCCGCCTCCGGCTGCGCGACGAGCTCGCGCAGGAAGCGCTTGCGGCTCACACCAAGGAGCACGGGCATGTGCCGCAGGGCACGCGGCGCACCACTGGGCGCCGCCAGCTCGCCGGCCGGCGCGCCCGTGAGCGCGCGCAGCCCGCGCAGCAGGGCCACGTTCCCATGGGTATCTTTGGCAAAGCCGACCCCGGGGTCCACGATCACGTTCCACCGCGGCACGCCCGCGGCCAGCGCACGCGCGACGGCGCCCTCCAGCTCGGCGGCGACGTCCGGCACGACGCCGCCCTCGTATGTGCTGAGGCGCGTCATGCTCTGGGCATCGCCCCGCATGTGCATGACGACGTACGGGCACCCCTGCGCGGCGACCAGCGGAAGCATCGCCGCGTCGCGCGCGCCGCCACTCACGTCGTTCACGAGCGACGCCCCCGCCGCCAGCGCCGCGCGCGCCACGTCCGCGCGGTACGTATCGATCGAGATCGGCACGCGCTGCGTCTCGGGATCGGCACGCAGCGCGCGGATCAGGGGGAGCACGCGCGCCGCCTCCTCGTCGGCCGGCACCTCCGGACGGCCCGGCGCGGTGCTCTGGCCGCCCACGTCCAGGACGTGCACGCCGGCCGCGACCATGGCACGCGCCGTCGCCATGGCGCGCGCGACATTGTCGTGGCGCCCGCCATCAGAGAACGAGTCGGGCGTCGCGTTCAGAATGCCCATCACGTACGTGCGCGCGCCCCAGGGCCACAGATGCGGGCCCCACGCGAGCACGCGCGCCATGTCGGCCGGGGGCGCGGGCGGCAGGAGCGCGCGCACGGGCGTGTGCAGCTGGGGGTGCGGGGCGTCCGGCCAGATGTCGCAGAGGGGATACAGCACAAACGGGCGCTCGGCGAGGCGCGGGTGCGGCACGACGAGGTGCTCGCCGTCCGCGACGACCTCGCTGCCATACAGCACAATGTCCACGTCGACGGCGCGCGGCCCGTTGCGCGGCACGCCCGCCTTGACGCGGCCGACGTCCCTCTCCACCTGCTGGCACACCTGCAGGAGCTCGTGCGGCGGGAGCGTCGTGTGGATCTTGCAGGCGCCGTTGAGGAAGCGCGGCTGCTCCGTGAGGTACATGGGCGCCGTCTCGTATAGGAAGGACGTATCGACGACGCGGATCGACGGATGCGCGTCCAGGCGCCGCACGGCATCGTGCAGGTTCGCGGCGCGGTCGCCCAGGTTGGCGCCGAGCGCGAGGGCCACGGTGGCCGCCGGCGCCTGCTCGCCGACGACAGGCGGCAGCGCAAAGAACGCGCGGTCGCGCACGACCTGCACACTCGCGCACTGCGCGTGCATGATGGCACTCGGCTTGTCGATCCGCACGCGCACCTGCTCGACCGCATGAGCCTGCAGGAGCTGGTGCGCGACGTGCGTGGCGAGCGACTCGATCGTGAGGAACGACGATGCGTCGACACACTCGCACACATCGCGCGCCAGGGCGCGGTACGCGGCCGGCGCCGTGCAGGGCGGCCACACGTCCACGTCCACGACGACGCGCTGCTTCTCGACGCGCTCCCACGGATTCACGCCAAGGATCGCAAAGGTCTCGATGCCATGCAGCATGAGGTAGTCGGACGCGCGCAGCGCATCGTCGGCATCGCGCGTGCGCACCATGTGCAGGCCGACGTACCGCGCGCGCAGCAGGGCGCGCGGCAGGCGCACAGTGACCTCCGCCCACGGCGCATGGCACTCGGCGATGCACGCACGCGCGGCGTCCTCGGCGACCTGTGCGAGGTCCGTGCCGGCTGGCGCAGCGCGCAGTGCCTCGATGGCGCGGTACAGCACGCCGTAGTTGTGGCTGTGCGGCAGGTGGTCGCTCTGGCCTGCCCGCGCCACATCCGTGCGGAGCACGGCATCGACACGCACCGGCTGCGGCACAGCACGGCCCCACGCGTCGAGCCCTGCGTGCATCCGCACCTCGAGGCCACGCACCGCCACAGTATCGGTCAAATGCGCCGGCGGCGCCGGCGCCATCGTGCGAAGCAAGGCCATCGATCGAGACAGGGCCAAGCGGCCGCGACGCAGCATGCAGCGGCGGCGCCTGCGGCGCGGCCACGCGCCGCGATGACGCTGACGTCAGCAGCTCGCACCTCCCCCACGGCGATGCGTTGCGAAGCGCGAACGAGCGGCGCCGATCGCCCGTGCCTGCAGGCCGCCCTGGACGACGAGCCCCCCATGCCCTGCTCCCCTGAGGCAATGGGTGCGCACACGGGATCACCCGGCACGCCCACCAGCATACTCTCTCTGCCGTCGTCGAGCCGCCCGCCACGCACACGCCGGGCGCGCGCGCTTGACTCGGCGTCCGGACTGCTTGCGCGGCTCGACCAGCACGAGGCCGCGCTCACGGCGCCCGTGACGGATGCGGCCTCTGCGCGGCGCCTCTACTACCACCAGCGCCAGTACGTACATGCCCTGACACGCAGCGCTATCAATACCGGCGCTACACTCGTCGAGCTCCTTCAGCGCGAGTCGCGGCAGGCCCACGCGCGCCAGCTGCCGGAGATGCACAGTGTGCTCCTGCGGCTCGGGTCGCGCGCGATTGACGCGCCCCTAGCGGCGCTCGCGGCGTGGCGCAGCGACGAAGTCCACACGCCGCACGAGCGCCTGCGCATGGCCACGCCGACCGACGGGCCCCTCGACATGCCGGTCCGGATGGTCGCCGACCATCTGCTTGAGTACGCCATCACCGAGACGTACGCGACAGTCGGCGTCCTATGGGAAGGCGCCAGCGAGCTACGTGTGCGGCGCGCCTGCGCGAAATGGCTCGCGCGCCTGGCGGAGCGCTACGTCGACGCCCTCGACGCGGAGATCTCGATGCACGATGCATGGCGCCCGCTGGAGCGCGAGGCATGGCGCCTCACCGCGACGCACTGGTACAGCCGCAGCGCCGTGGACGAGCCGGACCAGGCGCGTGCGTACCTGCGCCTCGCCGCCCTGCACCGCGACGAGCCGCTCGCCGCCGCCTACTTTCTGTGCAAGAGCGTGCAGGGGGTGCACCCCGACCCTGGCGCACGCGACGCGCTGCACGCGTGGGCCCTGGGCATCGAGCCAGCGTCGCCCCTCCTGCACAACCTCGCGCAGCTCGTCCTGCGCAGCGACAGCGCCGTGCCCCTCACCGAGGTGCCCCGGGCCGCCATGCTCCTCGAGACCGAGTGGGCCGAGCTGGGCGTGTGCATGATCGGCGCCCTGCTGGAATTTGCGCATCCAGACGCGGCCCTGGATGCACGCGCGCTCGCAGCGCACAGCACGCCGTCCGACGCGCGTGTCGACGCGAGCGCCAGCGCACAGACGCTGCACGCATTTTGGCAGGACGCGGCCGCGCCGGCCGCGCCGTCGCTCGCGCCCGGCGACGTCGCGC